>NC_090855.1:2025000-2027500 GCF_024217435.2 Syngnathus scovelli | reverse complement strand
TTCACCTCTCTTTATTTGTATTGACAGATATTTATTGATATTTGTTTGTCGGCGGGACGGGGACTGAGTCGCTCGCTAATTGAAAAGGGGAGCGCGCTGAAAGCCAAAAAAGGATGACACTTGACTAAACAATGGCAGCTGAAACATACAGGAATTCAAGCCCAAAATTGAACAATTGTATTAAACCAAAAAATTAAAGAATATCAAACCATCCATCTTCTACCGCTTATCCGAGGGCAGCAGCTTCAACTGTGACTTTCCGCTCCCAAGCAGCTTCGATCTGAAAAAAACATTTTTGTGCCTGTTGACGACTTGTCTGTGTAGTTTTGGAAACAAAATATTTCATTCAGCGTCAATTGTGCAGACGCCCTGAGAACATTGTTCCCTAATTGACGTATTAATGAGACAAGAGCAGCTATTAGCACTCACGATGATGAGAACAATGACGTGTGCGGTGAACAATGGTGCTGAACTCGTTTCACTTGCAACAAAGGCTTCTCAAACACGTCATGCTGAGTAACTGCAAGAACGTGACCATCATAAGCGGACATTTCGTAATAAGGAAGAAAAGACAGTGAGTGTCCCTGGTTGACAGCCTGGCGTAAGGTTAAATAAAATTAAATATTGGCTGGCCTATGCTCAGAATTGTTGGTGGGTTTGGTTTCTTTGTGTGGTCGCTTGGAGGAAGATGTCTATCGTGACATGATGGCACTTCCCGCTTGACTTCCTGTTGCATTTGGGCACAGTCCCGAGGGCTTTTGGTTAGACGGCCAGGAGCGGACTCGGCCAGGAGCGGAGCGGCCGATGTCGCGCTGACCTGCGGGCGCTTATTGCATTATTGGACTTCATCTGGAGATAAAGAATCAGCGAGTACCTCTGCTGCAGATTCTGGCGGGCCTGCAGTCCATCACGGCTCAACGTGAAACTTGATTTCCGCCAAGGGCAAATGATCCTCGACTGAAAAACAATCATAAACCCCAAAATATTTGGGCCAGGGTTAAAAGAATTTTTTTGTTTCGTCTGCTCAAAAAAAAAAATGCCATAAATATTTTAATATTTAAATGAGTTTGAGCATTGTTAATAAAGTCACCCAACAGGCGAGAGTCGGGCTATTAATAAAACTCTCACGACTAACAAGCGCGCTGCTGTTGTCCTCTCGAGCGTCCTCTTGTCGCTCGTTGAACCCGCGAGCTCCTCTTTGCGCTCGTCCATTCCCAAGCAATAATGCGCCGACGCAACTCGTCGCCGCCGCCGCGTCGCCACTTGTGCATTGACCAAAACAGACTCGACAAGCCTCAGTGCGCTCAGGTGCCACTCGTACGCACAATAACTTTTTTTTTATAATAAAAAAAATAAATAAATACAAATACAAGCACTCAGGTAGAATACTTGACTTCCACTCACTGTCTGATGTGATCTTTTATTTTCTGCTTATCTTTCTTTACATAACTGAAAGGCAACAATGGCGCCATCTGTTGGAAATGGACGTTTTTTTTTTCGGTTTCAGACACTTTTTAAAACACGAGTCAGAAGCAATGACTTGATTCTTCCCCCACAAATCCCTCTCAGTCTCCATCTTTGATTTCCCTAAATGTCGTTAAACCCTCGTAGAACCTCGGCGATATTTGAACCTTATTGAACCAAAGTCTGCGGGATTTAGAAAAAGCGCGCTCGCACCTGGGAGTTGGCGGGATGCTCAGCCGGGGGAAGTTGCGACGTGGCGGTGGGATCCCGAGATCACGACAACGCAGTGACAGATGGCTCATAGCAGAGAATCATTTTCCAGAAAAAAATAGTAAAAGAGAACACGTTTTCAAACGCATCAAGGACAAAAGTTGCAGGAGCGGAGGAAATGCTATGTAATTAGCTTAGGACGCTAACATTATGCTAATGTGATACAACGTGCTGCAAGGTTAGCCGCTGCAAACCCGATAGAGTTGGATTTGACCCAATAATAGCTATCAAAGAGTTTTGAAATGCTATCCTAGCCGCAGCTGTGACCCGGCGTTGGCTTTCGGATCCCACCGTGGCCTTAGAAAGTCTTTTGTTTCTCGCCATTTCCTGCTATTGAAAGCTGGGCAGAATGATCATTTTTCTCCACCGTCGCAGAGGCCTGGCCTGACGTCACCTTTCATCCCCAAAATAGAAATAAGAATCTTTACATCATACAAATACCAACAAGATAAAACAAAACAAACCAAACTTGTTGATATAATAAGAAATGTACAACTTTTCGGGCGTCGGCCAGGGGGGGCAGTCAAATGGGGACGAGAGAGGAGGCGAGCGTGTGAATTTTAATTGCGCTGGATGTCGACGCACACACAAACACGGCGGTGTTCCCTAAGGTATAAAAATTTAAAATCAACTAAGTAAGAAAGAAAGTCTCCTTAAATGGGGTGACAACTTGGGAGGAAGTGAGGGGGGGGCTTTTGAATTCCCCAACGACGGTTGATTATTCCGCGCTAAAAGGAAGCGAGAGCGGGAGTGCTCGCCGCCGATG
>NC_090855.1:1750000-2022500 GCF_024217435.2 Syngnathus scovelli | reverse complement strand
TAGCTTAGAGAGGTTTTCATTTGTAGGAAAAAAAATAAAATAATAAAATCGCATGGGGGGGAAAAAAAACAGCTTTTAATTTCTAAAATAAATCACCACTACAGTGAGTGAATGCCTACGTTCTAATCATCAGCCATCTGTTGCCCTTTTCCCACCACAGATAGTCTGAGTTTCTTGACTTTATGAATTTGCCTTTTAACAGCTTTTTTTCTTTGGGGGGGATTTTTCTTATCATTATCACAGAATTCCATCAGCAGCCCACAGGGACTTTTTATTGTGATGAGGTCAATAGACTTTGTTGAGCCTCGCATAATGTCCACATTGTGTGTTTGGGACGAGGTCAGGTCACACGATGCGACCTATCGCCCCCGATAATCAGCGTGTTGTTGTTTTACCAGTCAATTCATTCAATGCACCCCCCCAAAATAAAAACCTTGGGAATAACATTACGTCCTGCCTACCAGGGTGGCACTACAACACTTCAGTCACTTCACACACAAAAAATAGAACAAAACCCACAATGGGGGGGGAAAAAAAAGAAAACTAATAAAAATACTAAAACTAACAAAATCTAAATAAAATAATCACATCTAACAAATTTGCTCTAAAAAAATGGAATTTAAAACAAAAAAAAAAAGTCAAAAAGAAATCAAAGTGAACTCTGATCTCAAGGCACTACGACGCTATCATGTGGCAAATACGTGCAAAGCTCGCCGCGGTGGCGGTGTAGGTAGCGAGCCGCAAACACGATTTGGGACAGCGCTGGGTAAAAAGACGCTCCACTCCTCCGTCAGATCCCTTTTCCACCTCTGGGGGCCAACTGGCGATCAAGATGGCGCCAAGTAAGGCCACATTTGAATATCCTAAACCAGCTTAGGCTTGCTTTTGCCCGCCTGACGCTGCCAAAATGCCAGGAGAGCGGCGGCGTTGGCCGGCCCCCCCTCCTCCCCGACACGCCAACCCAGCCACCCCCGGGCCCAGCCCCGGCCCACCCGCCGCACTATCGGCTGACACAGCTCGCCCTCGGGCTGAAAGCGTCTTGCTTGCGAAAAGGGAGCCGGCCACTTAGCGGCGAAGGTTGAAAATGTGATTTTCATGCGAGTTGGGGCTCCGCTTTACATCAAATGACTGGATGCCCGCATCTCTGGCCAAGCAGGTGCCCCCACTTGACACCCTGTGACATTTTCTTCGGGGTTGGTTAAGTGCTGATCGGAAAAAAAAAGTTTAGTAATTCCGTCGCCCACCACTAGAGGGAACACGTACTTCCAGACGTAAAGAAAACTTGTCGATATATACATGAACAAACATACAGTATGTAATGTTTGTGGATCAAGCGGCCATCTTGGCTCCTGATTGTCTGACAAAAGCAGTTTAGTAAGAGGAGACATCTCAAACTCCTCACGGTGACGGACGGGCAAATGCAAAACGTCTATTCTATTTTTTTTGCATTTGGTGCGTTTTTTTTTTTTTTGTCCAGACGGCGGCCGAGCTGCTCCCAGATCAGCTGCTGTTGACTCAGTGTGTTGACACGAGAATTTGGGGGCAAAGTCCTTCTGTGAGATGTTGATTTTTGAGCTGGAGGCAAGCTGTGAGTTCCAATGGAGCCTGCTGAAAACATCCAGCAACATTATTACGGGACGTCACTCACTCCCGTGTTTATTCTGGCTTTACTTCACGTATCCATATTTAAATGTTGGTTTTCCTTTTTGTATTAACAAATAATAGCTCAGATCATTCTTTTTTTTTAAGATTCTGCTTCTCAGACTGCTTCAAAAGAGAGGCCCGTCTCCGCGTGTGAGACGGATAAAGTTTGATCTTATTTGATCAAGACTACTATATTATGGATAGAAAATAATAAATCAATGAAAGTTGCGCGACATTATCGTCGAGGCGGCGCATTAAAAAGCAATTAAAATGAACTATTGCATTAGCTGAGAATAAACCAAGTGGGCTGTGTTTTGTTCCGTACGCAGTTCTTCATTAAGCGTTATTAGTGCGAGCCCGTTAACGTGTTGATTATCAGCTGCTTAAATTAACACAAGAAGAAGATCATGCGTTCAAACTAGGCTTCAGTTTTGAAGAGGTAGAACTATATTTAAAAATGATATGGTCACGTTGGAAGGATTTGCACAGTCGAGCGATAATAAGAAGCAGTTGTTGTTTGTTAATGAAAACTCCAGCAGGTGTCCTTGGGCCAACTTCTAACAAACATGCAGCAGGTGCAGCATTTTGGGTAAATATTGATCCCGGAAATGCGCACCGCCGCCGCCGCCAACAACATGGCGAGCCATCGTCTTCAGGGCCGCAGTCTCCCACAAGGCCACCGCGGGGAGCGTGCAACTGTTGCGAGTGGGCGGCACATCTGTTCGCCGAGACAGGCAAAGGCTCCGCGGGTGGCGGCGCGCTTAGAGACGGGCGGGTGCGCGACGGGGTTATCCAGCTAATGCTAATCGGTGCTCTGGTGCGGGCGCTCGGGCCTTGACGGGTGCCACTCGCCGTCAGATCCCCGCCACCACTTTTTCTAATAGCACCAGCGCATGTTTGTTGTCTTCTCCTGCTTTCTGTCCATCTGGCGCCGAGACGCACTTTGCCATTGAAGCGCCATATGTAGACTAAGCGCTCGCATACCGTGTCTACGTTTGCCAACGTTGAGGATAATTTATCTCGATATGCGAGGTGGAAATCCGATTCATGGAGCACCGTGCAGGTGGAAGTTAGGTGACCACGTTGCAGGTTTTCCCAGGGGGGAAAAAGTGAAGGTTGAGGTAGGCGGAGGGCGAGCGGAGAAGCTTTGAGGATGAAGGATAGCGACTAATCCTCCACATGTGGCATCTTGGACTTGTTTTTTTTTTGTTTAAGGAAAGCCAACTGGAGCCATCTTTTGGACTCTAGGCCAGAGGCTCCGGCAAAGCGTCGCCTGAAGCCAAAGCACATAGTGTGAAATGAGAAGCTCAAGCCTGGATGTGCTTTTGTTTATCGGAAAAGTGCACTCCAAGTCAAGCTTGGCAGCGGCGGACCTTCTTCCACAACTCCGTAAGTCACCGGGACGCGAAATGGCGGATGCGGGGCCGGAGCCGCGCCGCTGCCGCGCTGAAGCTTTCAGGCTCGAGTGGCCCGGGCGACGCTCAGCCACTTGGCTCCCGACACCGCCGCCGTAATCTCCGCAAGACAAAGTGGCGAGCGGTCAACGTAAAGGCGGGAGAACGTCGACGCGAGAATAAAAAGAGCGACGTGGCGAAGTGTAGCCATCGCGACTAAGCTCTGAGAATTGGGAACGCAGATTTGTCGGTGAGGAGCGTCCAAGTAGCCACGAGGTTTTGAGATGAAACGCGGGAGCGGATCCACGACCGGCTCAGGCGGAAAACTTCACAGTCGGCACAAAGTTGGGAAAAAGCTCACGGCTTTGGATGGATCGCAATTTGGGAATCGGAGCCAAGGTCAGTAAAGGCCGCGAGAAGATTACCACTGAGGCACTTGAGTAACAATTGAATTTTTTGAGGCCACTGTTAGTGGGTTAGCCGCACAGTTGGGAGTTCGAATATCAGCTACTGTTCTCCCCATGCGTGACTTTTCTCCAGGGACTTATTTCATTTTCAGAAAGTGATTTTGTAACTTTTAAGTCTAACAAATCTATTCTTTAAATTGCCCTTCACACTTTCCCCTTCTACTTCCTTCCTAGTTCTTCTACTTCCTGTTTACTTCCTGCTTCTGTCCTCTAGTTCTTCCGCTTGCTTCCTTCCTTGTTGACTTTCATCTCCCTTCCCACTTTGTTCTTCCTCCTCGGTTCTTTCCCGCTTCCTTTCTACTTGCACTTCCTGTTTGCTTGCCGCTGACTTTTTCCTCTTCCAGCCAGCCGAGCGCTGCTAAACATCTGTTAGGCCAAACAAATCATTAGTAACAAGCGTGGCTTCCCTTACCGCTCGCTCCTCGACTGAACGCCAATCACAGCAAGACTCCCGCCCGGCTCTTCGCATCCTCTCTTTTTTTCCCCCCCAGAGGGTAAAAATTAATTCCTCCTCCTCCTCTCCTTTTTTTTCTTCCTCCTCCTCCTCTCTTTGCTCGACGCCAAGGTGCCGCTCGTTCGCTCGCCTCTGGAAAGGAGGCGAATGAGAACCTTTCCCGAGGGGATCCAGCTTATATAGCATTTCATCCGCATTTCTTAAATCCTCTGATAAAACGTGAATGGCGTTCTGTGGGAAACTTGCGCAATAAAAAGAGAGATTATTTCCCGGAGATACTAATATTAGTCTTTTGGCAGCGCGCGGCGCTCGGAAGGGAGGGAGGGAGGCGGCTATTGACGTCGCCGTTTAATCTCGCCGCGCTCTTTTGTGGCGGCGGGGATGAAAAGGGGGGGCTTGTTGTTTTTATTTACATACCTGTGAGAAGAGGCAGCCATTCATGTAGATGACTTATCAGGCCGCGGCAGAACCTCCCCTCTCCCCACGGCAACGACGATGAGGAGGAGGAGGAGGTTCCAAGGAGAAGTTAAGTCGCTCCCGTTGGCACGCGGCGGCGCAACTCAACTTCCTACACAAGTTTGCCATTGTTGCTTGGATCTTCATCACAAGACAACTAACAAATGGTATGCAGTCTATTTATCTCCGAGGGGGGGGGGGGGATACGTTTCAATGCCAGGTGGAAATTCTCAACACAACCTAAAGTCACAATTTGTTTCGAAAAATAAAAACTGATCAGACAGTGTACAGGTCTTTCTTTAAAATTATAATACTATAAACCTGTATGAATATTATGATTATCTCAAATGCTGCTGTTAAAAAAAAAAGTACAAATATGGCCATTCGTCAAAACTTCAGAATGTTAAAAAAAATAAAAAATTCTGACTCTTATGATATATTGATTACTATTACGAACTTTTTTGTTAATGTTCCCTTTTGGGCCTCCTTCAATGTGACTCATCGGGGCCCGAACTCTGCTTTAATCCACGATTACCAGTGTCCCAATTAAACCTAATCTACGATTACAAAATAAAATATCTTTCCCCACGCTCAAGTGAGATTATTCAAATCCCCGCCGGTGTAATCGCAGCTGAGAGTAATCTGGACCCGCCGCGTTCGCCGTTCATCCGCCGGTGTGTAAACAAAACAAACGCAGAGTGGCGGGGAAACGGCGTCAAACTTCGCAGCCTATTTCCGATCATTAAAATATTAATAGCAGATTAAGCGCCTTAATGTCGTCAAGTACAATAGTTCCTCGGCGTCCTTCTTTGAACGGGAATCACGCGGCGAATGGTGGATGGGAGCGTAATCCCCCCCCGTCAACGCACTTTGCCGCCACCTTCTCGCTAAAACGTGTGACTAATGGCCACAAAGCCGCGGCTTTGGGAGCAACGCCGCAAAGCACGATTGCGCTCAAACGCACCTCCGGGGTCGCCGTCCCGTTATCCCGCCTTGCCGTAATGGCATTAAGAGAGGAGGAGCACTTTGGGATTTGAGGAGGGGGCTCCAGCTGGATGATAAGGTGAAGCTTTCGGAATGTTGACCACCAGCAAGGTGGCATTCGGAATTTTTTGGTGAACATTTTGGAAATTAAAAGATAATTAAATCATTTTTAAGGCAATTAATTGAAGTCCTTCACCCTATTAAATATCATTTGTAGGCTGTAACTTTGGAAAAATTAAGTTTAAGACTTTGAGGTCACTTTGAGACCTTTTTTAAAGGTTTTTGGAACCTTTTTTTTTTATTTGAAACTGGAAACCATGTAGAATTAATTTAAATGCATTTATTTACCGATTAATAAGGTTTGGATTTTGGAAAATCAAATGTGAGACCTTTTTATAAAATTTAAGAGCTCTACTTTGGTAATTCACATTTTTTTTTGACTAAGGAACTTTTTAAGGTCATTCAGAAAAATATAATTATGGCCTTTGTTTTTGAAGGACTCATTTTGAGTATATTTAAGGCCTTGATTGTAGAAAGTTTCATTTTAGAATTTGAGTCTTTTATTAAAGGCCGCTTGAAATTGAAAGCACCATCTCTCCTCCAATAAACAATTGACCGCCCAGGAGATTGCAGGTGAGAGTGGCCATCTTTATTCATGCGCGGGGATTACAGCTATTACTGGATTACACCCAAAAAGGCCGGATTGGTTAGCCCCAATTTGTCGTCGTCCGAGCCAGATGTGCTCCTCTTCCTCTATTCCTTTCTTTCTAAGAAGTTAAGTTTTAGCATCAAAGCGAAGCGCTGATTGTTGTTTTTGTTTTTTTTCCCCTTTTTCCCACGCAGGTGAGATTTTGTGGATCCAAAGCAATTTGCGCTGTTGTTTTTGTTAAATACACTTTGGGAAATGAGGTGAGTGAAACCTATAAAATGAAGTTTGCTTCCAGCTGAATCGTTAATTCGCTGCACCCCATCCCTAGGAGGAAAAAAAAATAAAAAAAAAAAAAAGCCTTCCTCCCCCTTCCAATAATGACAGTGTTTCCCCCTTGTTTGATCAGCCTTTGCAAATTTGAATGGCAAATTTGTTGTGCAGGTGTTACCCATGGAATCATTTCAGCGCATAATGCGGGGAAGGTGCTTTCTGCTTAATGCGTTTTTTTTAAGCGCCAAAGCAGCTCTAGCCGCTTGAGCTGAGTTGATTCGAGTTTAGGTGGACGGCGAGCTGACCCCAGGCTAACACATTTGGGTGGAACCATTACGACTTAAAAGGTGCTTTTACGAGTATGGCAAAAAAAAACTACAAATGAATGGTGGCCAAATAAAATAGTGAGTCACGAAAAAAAAAATCAATTTACCAACCAACTATGATATTAACCAACTAACATGCCCACTTTTAATCAAGCATTCACTCAGCGTTTCATTTTTTCTTTGTTTCACGTGCCAATATGACCCAACTTTCTCTGCAGGCCCGTGAGGAACCACATATTTGCTCAAAGACTGGGTCCGCATGTAAACACACACACACACACAATAAAGACAATGGCTATTAGCGTGCGCACCTGTGCTCCCGCCTGCGCCACGCTGCTAATATCTTCTAAATCTCCACATAAGGTGCGCCTTCCACGGGGCTTACAGCACCATTTGCTCTAATAAATTCTTTTGGCAGCACGGTGCGCAAGCTGCTACTGCGAGAGCCCCGCAAGGAGCCCCGCAGGACGGGAAGGGGGGCGGCGGCGGCATTGGAATATGAGGATAAATCGTGGCTGGGTAAGGGAGGGGCGAGAGGCGCCGGGGTCCCGCAGGACCCTTAGCCTCCTCATCCAACTGGAATTTGTGGACGTATGGATGAATTCTTCATCATTTAGTTCATGGCTGACTCCGGACCATATCACAAATTCGATCAGTATCACTCCATACTACCCAATAATATCGATATTTTTTTCTTTCATTCTAATTTTTCTATTTGTTTTTCCAGTTTGCACGACTCGAGCACTCCAAATGTGTGTGAGGAGGGCCTCTCCCTTCAAACTCCATCTCCAAGACGATCCGCCAACGAGAGGCTCGTTAGGAGCGTCAGGAAGGAGCGCTGAGAAGAGGGGAGGCGGTACCGAGATGGGGGCGCGGAAGGGGGGGCTTAAGTGTTGACTAATAGAGGCGCTCCAAGGTATTTATTTCTTATTGTTTCTCCGGAAAGTCATTATAGCGCACCAGAGCGCCGCCTTCTTCCTGATTCCCAGCGAAGCGCACTAGAGTGATCGCAAGGGTGTGTGTGTGTGTGTGTGTGTGTGTTTTAGAACCCCCCCCACTCATCACGCCTACTTTGAGGGACTGGCTGTGGGGCATCTTCACAATAAGAAGCAGCTCCTTGCTTTGCAATGAGCTGACACTTGTCAGATCATGAAAGTATCACATCATATCAAAAATATCAACAGTATCACCATACCAACACTGATACAATAACAATCACGATACCACAAATGTCACCGTACCGACAGTACGAACCCATAACAAGAGCGTCGCCGTAGAAACAGTATCAACACACCAAGCAGTATCACAACACCATGATGGCAACTGTATCCCGATATCAACAGTATCATGATACCAACAATGTCATAATAGTAGTTCTTTAGTTTTAACAGAAAGCATTTTGCGTCTTGCTTCTTCTTCCTCAGACTCTATGAATTAAGATCCTGATTGTAGCATTCAAGTGTCTTTATACAAAAGGGAATAAAAGCACAATCGATGGCCTTTTTGCTCGTCAATGGCAGCAGCTGGCGATTGCTTTTGGGGGGGGTTAAACAGTTTAATAGTAATTATGGTCGAGCGACGCGGCGGCATTACGAGTAAACTTTTTACGGGCGCTCGGATTGTCTTCACAATCGTTTAATTGTGTGGCGCCCACGCAGCCGAGCTAGGACGACACGAATACGATTAAGAGACACCTGCGGACCTCTACGCTCACGTTTCAATGCGCCGCTTTGTCAATTGCCTTCCGCCGGTGCGCTAAAAGCTAGCTAGCGCGCGCAACGTAGCCCACTCACAAAGAATAAATAAGTTGACATTACAAAAAGTTTTCTGCGGTCTTAATCAACAAGCGGTACACTTGATTGTGGAGCCGCCATTAAGCGCTATGACCTTTCAAGGCAGAGAAAGATCAAAAAGGTATGCTGGAGGAGGAGGGGGAAGAAGAGGGTAAACACTCAGCATTCGAAAAGTATGAGCAGAAGTTGCTCAACACCAAACTATTATGGAAACAATACGAAGACGCTTTGTACATTTCCCTCACTCACAGGCACGAGAGGGATTTTCAAAAAGGGCCGTTCATAACGGCATAGAATTTTGAAAGCCACCTTTCAAGAGATTAGCATCACTAGCAAGCTAGCATTACTGCTGTAAACGAGTCAACGTTAGCTAGCTGAACTTAGTAGCATGACTGAATAAAAGTGCTGAAATACTTTGTAACACTAAGAAGTGTTATGATCATGTGATCAAATTGATTAACGACTGATGCAATTAAAACGACGGCACGCTTCCTGTTAGCTTACACATGGTATGTGTGTGTGTGAGGTCCCCATTTGTGCGTATGCTGGCAAGTACACACACAAACACACTTGAGCAAAGCCAACCAACCTCTCTGATGGCTTGGGGCCCGCCAACGTCTCCCATGGGGGTCATCGAGCTGCGCCAGGATTCCTCCACGTGTGTGTGTGTGTGTGTGTGTGTTAAACAAAAGAGATCCACTTGCCAGTAGTTGCGTCAAACACCAGCAGCGGCAGCAGTCTCGTCGGACAATCAGGTCGGTCCATGAGAAACCCTTGGGAACCTGGAAAGTGGATGAAGGGGTTTTTAAAGAGGGTACAATATGGAAAAGTCACTTTGTATGGCTTTTATATACTTTGATTGAATGATTCATCATTTGGGAACTTTGGAGTTTGAACCAGGGAATTTTTGAAAAATTAAAATTTAGATATTGTTCCTTTAAAAAAAACTCTAAAGGGAGTCTCAAACTCTCTGGAATCTCCCAAAAGACAAATTAGTTTGATTTGATGTGAGTCACTCTTGACAAATACCAATTGAGTCGGAAAAAAAAATTTGCTGGCAAAAGTTGACAACCTCGAGATGCTTGGTCGTCACGTTAACAGAAACAATTAGCAAGGAACACACTGTCCCTCCGCCCAAAACAAAATGATTTCAAGAATTCTTCATGCTTTATACATTTTGAATATTGGAGAGTGTTTTTAAAGACACCTGGGAATGGTTAAAGTGTTAAAAAAAAAAAAGTGCTTTTTAACGCCAACATTTGGAAACGCTCGCGCACAAGACTGTCTTTTTAGGTTCCTGTGAATACCTGATTCCCCCCCTCACCCTTTTTGTACCCCCCCTCCCTCATCTCCCTTTAAAAAAAAAAAAAAAAAATCAGCAAATCCATTTTGCTCAACAGCTGCACCTCTGTAGTGCGCAGATAACAAGCCGGGCCAGGCCCGACGCGGCGGCAGATAGGCCCAAATCTGGCCCCCGTTTTTATTTTATTTTTTTTGCTCAAATGCTAATGACGACGGGAACGGAAACACTTGGCGGGCCAAAAACAACAAAAAAAAGGATGGATGTGAAAAAGAGTGAGAGAGAGAGAGGAGCTCTTGTAGATCTGTCACGTTCTCTGTTGACAGATATGTGCTTGTAAGTGCGCTCAACACTTGTTCCTGGTGTCTTATCTGGCGCCGCGCAGAATGCTGACCTACATTGCATCAAGCACAATGACGCCGCGCACAAACATGCTCTTCTTCTTCTTCCTCTACCTCTTCTTCTTCTCCTCTCTTGTTTGTCCCCCCCCTCCCCTCAACAGCCGCCTCCCGCCATCACCTTAAAAAACAGATGGATTGAGAAGGAAATGCCGGCAAATCCCGCCAACAGAAGGTATTCTTCCTCAAACAAAAGCTTAAGGCTTAAATTAAAAAAAAAAAAAACATTTCGGCGTCCTTCCTGATGTTTTATTGCGGTGCCAGGCGGGTGAGTAAATACAGGAAATATGGCCTTAGTTGAACGAGGGGGAAAAAAAAAAACATGGCGGTAAATTGACATAATTGAAAAAAGAAAAAAAAAAGTGGCATTTGTTAGCCAAAACGGTGTAAGGGAATGACAGTAAAAAAAATATATATATAAAATAAAAAATAAAAAAAAGCTTAAGGGTACAAAAAATTCTAATTAGAAAATTGGTTTTGATTTACAAGATGTAAAATATATCAAAATACAGATCAAATTGTCTTTAATTTACTATTATTTCCAATTTACTTCTTTTTAAGCGTCTGATCGTATACATCTGGAAGTGGGGGAAAAAAAATGTATCAAAATTGTCTGTTTTTAATTTGAATAAAAGCATTCCAACATGATCCCTTTTTATACGCCTTTAAGTGAAGTGCGGCAGTAATTCTAACAAAGTAAACAAATAAAATATTTTTATAGCTGATCAGTAATGCAAACTAATTACATTTAAATATCCGGTCTTCTAATCTAAGACCTAAAGTAGCATAGATTTTAAATGCTCAATGAATCAATTTCACAGAGTAGAAGGAAAACTAGAGCACTTAGCCGCAACGCTAAAATGTAGCCTGTACAAAGAAAAACAAACAAAATTCATTTTTGGGGTGCCGACCGGTGTTAGGTGAAATTTTTAACAGTTTTCCATAAAACCAACACAATTTTTTCGTTTTGTACCGAAGTCAAGAAGTCAATGTTACACTTTTCTATTTATAAGTTTATCGCTCATCAGATGAAAACAAGCGAGTTATTATCGGCAAGCGAGCATTATTTGCCATTGCGTGACGTTCCGTCTGCGGTAATTACGGGCTCTTTCCTCCACATGCTAATTGCCGGTTGACTTAATTGTGTTTTGATATATGGGAGAACATATAGCTGCTGTCAAGATTGTTTTTGTTCGACGGATACGTCACCATGGACACCCTCTTTGGGATGTGACCCACACTTTGTGGTTTTTTTTCCCGGGTTGCCCATTTCGAACAAATTTTGGGGGGAATTTTTGTTGAAGACTTGGAAAAGTTTGGCAAGATTTGGATTGAAAGGAGGAGTGGCTTCCACACAATGAGCCTTAATGCCGCAGGCGAAGGTCCGGAGGAAGCAGGCGAGCGAGACAGCGTAAACGGTTTGTCGGCGCCACGGGCTCGGCGTCGCCTCATTAATCGCTGATTGGCATCCGCGAGGAGTTAAACGCAATGGCGGGGCGCAAAAAAATAAAAAATCCCTCCCTGGCACAGGTGCTCCGCTTGACAAATAACTGCTTTAATTAGCCTTATTCAATCATTCTCCTTCTTTACATCACCAGCACTTTGCTTGTGGAGTGGTTATCGCCGCCGCCGCCGCCGCCGCTCCACAAACACCCATCAGAGGCGTTCTACCTGCTCGCCGCTCTCCTGTCGTTTCACCTCGCCAGGTTCGTCAAAGGGAAGAAAAGAGAGCACTTGGATGGGTCGAGGTGGAAAGAGGCGCGCCGTTCGCCTTTCAAGGGAAACATCTGCGAGATGATGGGAGGGGAAAGTGGGCGTCGATGCACCTGCTTTCGGGCTCCACAATGTCTTCCTATTAGGGACCGAGAAGGAAGACATGGCAAGTCAGCACACTTTGAAGTGGAGATTTTTGAAGTCATGTTGGCCAAGTGCACGGGTAAGAATGTTTAAAAAATAATAAAATATTAGAAAATAATAAAAAAATATATACAAATCAGTCTATGGCGAGTATATCTTGGTACGATGAGCCTACAAAAACTTATGCCAAGGATAGACCCACAAAAAATTGAGACTTCTATTTATCAACAGGATCATCTACTTTGATTCCAGACTTCTTGCAACAGTGTTGGGTAAACTTTGATTCACTTTGTTTTTCAAACAACTCTGATGGGAGGGATGGGGGGGAAAGGAGGAGGGGGGGTATCCCATTTCAGATTTGCCGTCATCTGATTTTGATTTTGCACTTGCATAATGATATCATTGATTGGAATTATAATTAAAAACAAATGCAGTTTAGTCATGTGGGGACATAATTTGCAGCAGGCAAGGATGGAACAGCTGCCCCCCAAAAAAATGTGATTTCATTTATTATGCCGACAAAAGTATTGGGACACGGCTTTTAATCATTCCGAAGCATGTGTGGTGTTATTTTATTCACAAGGTGTCCCAATACTTTTGTACACATATCTCCTGGCTTAAAGCTTGTCATTTCCCCTCGGGGAACTCGCAGCACAACAACACTGGTGGATTTGAGTGGATTGACACAAAACAAATGAGGTGATTTCCTTTGGATGTGGGGGGGGGGGGGGGGGGGGGGGGGGCGCTCGCCGACAAGTGGGGCTCCCCCGGGAGCGCAAATAGAGATGTTAGCACTCCAGAGCGAGAGCGTCACAGCTTTCATGTTAGCAAGAGACAGAAAGGTTCTTCTACTACTGCGTCATCTATCATGACAATACAAAAAGTGTGTGTCACTTTTGGTTTTACTACTGGAGATATTGAAAGCGTCTCTACAACCAAAGGAAGATGCGTTCAAACACATATGTTGGAAATCATCCATACATTTTTTTTTTTTTTTTTTATCTGCAAGCCTGACATTTCACTTTGTGTTCTGTCCTGATAACACACACCGACACATTTGACGCAGTCTCGGACCTCATTTTGTTATGTTTAAATATCGTTTAGATTATGGCTCGTTGTGAAAATGGAAAGACAGAACCCCCAAAATAATTTGTTTTCCAATTGAGCATATAATGAACTATGATGTGAGCAAAAGAAAAAAAAAAATCATTTAAAGTGATCCAATAGTTTGATGCCTGACTGCTCGTGTTGATGGGCAAAAGCCACTAAAACCTATTTGGAAACACAGCTGAGAGGCTTTTGCAGTTTTTTAACAAATCATACTTCCTGTGAAGAGCTAACATACCTGGACTGGAGACAAACAGAAAGCTGAGTAATGTCTCAGAATGGTCCACCATTAGTCTCTTGTTGTAGCACTAAATGGTGCCCTGTGAGGACCTTTAGCTGGCCACAAAGGTGCCTGACTAAATTATCAACAGTATACATTTGTGAATTTCCAACAGGTTTTTCTTTTCCTAAATGATATTGAGATATCTAAGATGACATTTGTTTTTATTAAAAATCTATTTGAGATGAAACGCTTTCTAAAGGCTCAAAAGCATTACCATGCTAGCAGGCTAAGCTAACTTGCGATTTTAAAAAGTCAGCTTCTCACATTTTTAACTGACTCTTACAACCTGTTTTTTTTTATACCAAATAGTATCTTAGACATCCTTATTTAACAAATTCCGCATTGTGCTTGTATGTTTTAAAATAGATTATAAAACATGACTTCTGTCAGACCTAAATACACAAATTTAATCTCTGCGATTTGAATATTCATCATTACAGTAGGTGTTACCTTCATTATTGTCTTCTTGCATTTGTACAGTCATTAATTAGACTAAATTTAACAGGCTGTTTAATTACGTGTACACGCGAACAGCCCGATCGTCTGACAAAATCCTTATTTTCTCTTTCAGAATGAGCCTTCATAATGGCATCGCGGGCTTGGAGAAAACAGAGAGCGTTGTTAATGAGATGTGATTGTCCTTATGAGAAAGAAGGTGCTATTGAGTAGATAATGTCCCGAAGAGCATCTGATAAACTGCGGGAAATCATCTCATTGATTCTTTGCCCTGCTGACAAATGTCATTTGTTTGCTCAATTAAGCTTATTCGGCATCTTTAGCCTCAAATGGCCGCCGCAGACATCTCGCAGTGTCGGGATTTTGTTCATGCATAGAAATTGTCGCATGTGCAGCAAAATTTAGGGGCTCGAAATTCAGCTGAAATTTTTGGGAATATTTTTCATGACTGTAAAAACAAGAACAGGTAAAATGACAAATTCGCATCTCAAGGTTGTCTTGGCTTTCAAATGACTTAAGAGTCTCAAAATAAAATTTCACACTTTCAAATTAGGGTTTGAAGCTAGGAATCGGCTTTCAAATTAGGGTTTGAAGCTTGGGTTAGCCTTTCAAATTATGCTTAGAAGCTTAGATGAATTCAGGCCAGGGTTCTATTAGTTGTCACTGAGCTACCACGATGCTGGCTGGGAGGGAAAAAAAAAAAAAAAAAAAAGTGTCCTCTCCCCCGGATGGCGCAGTGGTGAGCCGAGGCGCGTGCGTAGGGTCTATTAGTTTAGTAATTGCTGGCCGATTAGCAGACGCGGCGCTTGGCAGGGCCCGGAGGCCCGCCCGCTGCCTGGAAGGAGAAGCAACTCCTGGAGGATCCTGATACAATACAGCCGCCTGGCCACCATACATCCTGCTCGTCCTCCCCTCGTGGCTGGCCGCCTCCATCAATCCTCCGCCGCCTGTCTGGACGCCCACCAGCTGGCTTCATTACGGCCTACTCCTCCTCCTCCTCCACCTCTTCGTCGTCTTCCGCCACATTTTCTCACTGTTTTATCTGCCGTGGCGGTCCAGCCTTCAGACCATCGCGGGCGCTCTCTTGCCACGCAACTGGCGGCTAATGAAAGGAGCCAATCGGCTATTGTGTCGTTTCGCTCTCTTGTGCTTCTTTTAAAAGTAGAACTCAAGTCCAAAATGTTCTTTCCAATAAGATATAGGCGGCCCCGCTCATCTAAACATGGTTTAGTTTAGTATGAATTAAGCAGTGTTTTTAAATCAATCTCGGGGGCGGCCATTTTGAAAAAGGCTCAGGTATCGTCCGGTTTCTTAAGACTGTCTCAGGAGTCAACGAAAACCCTCAAATCTGTTTGAGACCCTAATTTGAGACCCTGACCTGAATTCAAAACCTTAACCCAGGATTGAAACCCTAACTATCCTTTTTTTGAAACCCTAGCTTTAGCATTTAGCGATTAGCATTTGAAACAAGGTCAAGTTGACCCTTTGAAATGAATTCTAACAAAATGAAATTACCACAAGAAATTTTACGTATCGTTAAGCGGCACGAGAGTGTACTCACAAGTTTCATTTGCATTCATCTTTGCGTCCCTGTTGGCTCGCATACTCCAAACACAAAGTTTTGAACTTGTACAAGCCTCTTGATCACAGAGTTAAATTCTGACGCTAATCAGTAGGCGTCCTGATCCACTCACTTGACTTAATCCATGTAAATCCAGATTAAAGATGCCATTATGACAGTCAAATAGTTTTTTTTCCCCCTCTCCCTTCCCTGCCACTGTGTCTGTGTTTGACGGAGCTCTGCAGTTGGACGGCTGACTTAGTCACCCTGCCTTTTCCCGTTTGTCATTATTTGCTTTGGAGGGACGACGGGAAATGGAGAGCAGACCGCAGATGGTCCTGTTGATTGTTTCTTGATAGGACGTCGCTGATAGGCAGATGGCAAAAAAAAAATGGAAGGCTTCTCTCAAGTCTTGATGAAGTCAGAGTCGAAATAGTGGATCCATCATAAGGTCCTTTTATGAGCGGCCCTTCACTCTTTGTCCTGAACGGTAATTCTGTGTGTATTGGCATTCCAGCATCATGTCTTATTTTTCTGCTTCTTTAGCTTCCACAACACAAAGACGGAAAAAAAAAAAAAAAAAAAAAGACGTGCCCGAGACGTAGATTTAATATCCTCGTCTGCAACAAGGCAGCGTCTTGATGCAATAATCTCAAATTAAATCATGAATAATGGAAGGAGGAAAGTCATGAAGAGGAATTAATAATTCAATAGATAAATAATTTACTAAATAATCAAATACATAAATAATGACGGCCGCCGTAAATAAAGAATCCGATTAAATCTTTTCTGGCAGGCAGCTTGGTGCATGAAAGCAAAAAAAACCAAAAAACAAATTACTGTATTTCTACAATATATATATATATATATATATATAGTGAGAAATAGCTTTGCGCTGAAGTCGTACATGTTATTTGACAAGTGGAAATTAAGTTTGGATGGATCACTGCATGCGCGCGCACACGTACATTCCAAATAATTTCCACATATTGTCATGTGACACGTTATGCAGCTATGAAATGGCTCATTTAGGATTACATCTATTCCATAGATCATGTCGACGTCGTCGTACAGTACGCCGCCGCTTCATTAGAAGCATGCGCGGAATAATGACATTACAACACGGTGCACGTATTAGGAATTCTATAATGTTTATTTTTTTTTATATACACGCTCGGGCAATCGGAGACCGTTTGTGCGCGACGCCCCCAATCGTTGTGCCGCTATTAAAACGTTTTTAAGATGACAATGAATTTTTTTTTTTTTTACAATGATCCAGAGGGATTGTCAAACGTGTATTTATGAATGAAACAAATACACCAGAGAATTCCGCAGAGTGACCAAATTGCGCCATCGTTTAGTCCTGCTTTTAGGGAGTCTAAAATTTAGCCTGCTTTTTCCTCACCGTACTGACGGGTGTGCCGAGCATCATCGTTACTTCCTTTAATCTCAGTCTACTCGCATTGAGTCCTCCGTTTGTCAAGTGTGATGAACAAAACGCAGTGTTGTCCAGTCCTTGTGATAGGAACCGATAAGGAGGAAACATCCGGAATGCGACACCTTAACGCTCATCCCGGGAGCATGAATGGCTTCCCGGAGACTCTAAAAGGCAATTATCTGTGTCACAGCCACCTTGGGAGTGTTATCTATGTCCACACACCTCTTCGCTCTCAATGCGACATGACAGCTCCCTTTTTGGTTCCCCACCTACTCGCAGTTTGGACGTCCTGAAACGCTTAGGAGATGTCGGGCGATATGAATTCAAGTGTCATTTCAAAACGCCAGCCAGCCTTCTTTGATGCAGAGATTATGTTCGCAGTTTGCCGCGACAAACTCGCTAGAAGTGAAAATCGCTCGTATAAGAGGCCATCGGAAAACGAGTATAGACGTCAAATATAAATTTGTACTGGGCTGGTAGTGACGGAGTGAAATATGAAAACATATTTTTGTAAAGCATTTCTCTCGAGCTCATGCTGTCAAGAAATGGCTACATTTCAGTTTGCTTGTATTATGTTAAAAAAAAAAAATAGTGGGGGCGTGAACGACGCAGCGCGATATAGCGGGTATTTCCATTTGTGTAAGCGGCAGGCAAATTGATTTCTTGCCCGAGCGGCACACCCGGTTGTTATTTACATTTTAAAGGCACTTTCTTCCCAGTGCACATTGTTCACGCCGCAAAGAGACTCTCGAGACTGCAAAAACGTCAAAATGGTGTTGAAATAAAAAGCAGCTGAAGAAAACGGCAGTGAGAGAAAAAAATCAAATAAGACGTCACTAAGCTGATTTCTGCGGACGCGTTTACGTTTAATCAAGGTGGATCTGATCGATAAGAATTGAGCAATCGTGTGAAATCGATTAATTGTTGCTTGAAGCAATTGAGACAAAAAAGTTAGTCAGGGAATAAAATCTTAAATTTAGGACTAGGACTGGAGGAATGCTGTCAATGTCATTTTCTTCCTCTTATAAGTGTCACACGCATTGACAGAGACGATGTGGTCTTTTTGTCGGGCTGTCAAAATCATCAGCGGCTGGTTTCCGTGGAGACACACACCAAAAAAAAAAAAAATGAAGCATCATTAATTGATGCGCAGTAGCTATCAGTCTAAATATTTAGTCACCTCTCACAGACGACTTCTTCATTTTAAATGGCTTAAAAATACTTTATGTGTCCACTTGGGGCTGTTTTTAAATATTTGATCAACGTTCATGAATAATGAATTAATGACTCATGCACAATGTGTTTTTCATTTATGTCCACAACCTGACTTTATGGGACGCCATTTACTTATGCATTTCTTTGTCCACAAGACCTGAAACTAAATTTTGTCAAGTATTTATGCCTATATATTTATATTTAAGGCTTTGGGGTTATTTTTGGGCCAAATTGACTCAGTAGCACCCCCCCTGGATAGTTTCTAAAATTCCCCAACGTCTATCCAGATTTGTAAAAAAAATGTTTTCTAAATTTTCTTAACCTTTCAATATTCCTTTTTAATCTTCAAGAAGAGCTGCAGGGTTGTTGGATGCAGACATTAGTGGAAAACATAACAGAGAAACAAAATATTTTGAGAAATGATCCAAAATGATACTGCTGTTGCATATCAAACTTGACTTTTTAAAAAATATTTTAAAATTATGTATTGGCATGGCTACACCACCAAAACATGGCAGCAATGTGCTTAAATGAGCACACGCTGACGGCATTAAGAAGACATTAGGACTGTCGTTGAAAGTCATTAAAAAACAAAAACAAGCCTACTAAAAGAGTTTTGAAAATGCCGGAAAGCCGCTGTGGAAGATTTGATCGACGTATTTCCGAAAAAGCACTAAGATGTCAACATAATTGATTGCTTGTTATTGATTACACTGCGTGGAATTTTGATCTTCTTGATATCTCGTTGACATTTCAACACATGCTTTGCGACTACTGGTCTACCTCGATATCATATTTCCAAAATGGAGGTGGCGTTCAAATGTACGAGCGCTGACCACGGCTGAAGTCCAGCGAGTCGAACTTTGGCTTCAGTTGTCACTTTGAGGAGAAAGAACAACCGATGGCGGCAGCTGGCAGGTGCGGCGGTTTATCACAACGCCAGAAATAATCCAAAGTGACAACTGGCAGCGGCACAAATGATTTATTAGTCTTTTTACTCGGCTTCTAACCATCCTCGGGGCGGGAATCAATTATTCACCGACGACGTGTCTTCGAATCATTAATTCTGCCAGCGGAAGAAGAGTCAAGCGAGCCCTTGGACGAGGTTTACAGGGCGAGTCCTGCGACGCCGGGTCACGTTGCCCAGGCCGGAGTGCAAAAAAATTATGAGGAACGTTTCTTTTTTTTTTTTAGGCCATTTATAGTAATAATACTTGTCACAACATTAGGAGTCACAGCAACAGCAGGGAGTTTGAAGCTCTAATAGCGGTTCTCGTCAGAACCGAGATCTCACAAGAGGCCAAGTGTGCTTGCTTCAGTTTGTTATTCGTTAAAATAATTTAACTCCGTATATTTAAACACCAAAATATAGCACCGAGCCATCTTTCGTCGGACGCAAGTTGGGAAAAGCTAAATGCTAATGGTAACATAGATGGCTAATGGAAGTTAGCATATGATTTTCTAGAAACTGCAAACATTTTGCGGCGTGACATCACACTACGATGTCATGAAAACGTCAACGTAACTCCCCGCCACAATGTTAATGGTGCACCTGGAGCAGCCCGCGTTTCACCGCTAGCACTTTCTCCATTTGTTAGCAATTAGGCCTGTCACAATATTAGGAACAGCCCATTGACAATCGGCGACGAGTGAGATTGACGACATGAAAGGTGGGGCGCAGCCGACTCATTCTTCTTGCTTTGCCTGGGAAAGGCTTCAAGTTTTATGTATAATTAATTTGGTTGTGTTTTGGAAAGTTGCATTTTATCTGCCATAATTCCAAGCCTCTCATCTTTATGAATACAAAGCATATATAATGCGCCGCCCGCCTGTTATTAATTATGGAAATAACACAACAAAAGCACATCCTAAATCCATTACGCTGGTAAGCAAGACTTGTCTCAATAAATCAGCATCTACAATCAAAATTGAAATCATTTTTTATGCATAATGTATGTGCTTGTTGCCCGCAACATCTGTTCATTATGCAGAGTAATGCATTCTTGTAGTTTTTTAAAAACTTGCGTCCTATAAAATAATCATAATGACTGCTTCATTACGGCTCGCGGGAAGACACCAGTACATTTTACAATACGCCGCGTGATTTACGCCTTCATTTACTTCTTTTATGGGCCGCGCCGTCGCAGGTTTGAAGGGAGAAACGTGTTTGTCGGTTGCTGTTTTTTTTTTTTTTTTACGTTTTAATACGTGCAAAGTAAATGAAGCACACGTGTGAAATGGCTGTGAAAGCTATGCGGACCTTGAGTTCACCATTCCGTCGTCCATCACAGATAGAATAAAAAAAATTAAATAAAAAATGCATTCGGGAAAAATCTTTTAAACACCATCCGATCCAATTGCTCATTTAACCGTGACACGTCTAACGTAATGGTGTCCAAAATACGGCCTGCGTGCCATTTGCGGCCGCTGTGCATTTTTTCGCAGCCTAAAAATAACATTTGACACGGCCGGAAAAAAAGCATCTCTAAAGTGTTGGTGTTGGGAAAGAAAAAAAACATGGGGGGGGGGTGTTGCGACACCTAACCCCTTTCCTGACAACTACTGTACTACGAGAAATAAGAAATTGCTTTATTTCTCTGGTATGTGTGCTCCCTCTAGTGGTATGTAGAAAAATCACAAAAATTAATGTTGAAACTGTACATACGCTATTGTTGCCGTAAACTTTTTTTTTTAACGCTGCACGTTAATTTATTATTTATTTAGGAGCAATATTTATTTTACGTGCAGAAACCGATTCACTAGCTAAACACCATTTTTATTTTCCAATATTTAAGCACAGTGTTGATGTTCAATCTGTTACAGTGACTTACTATTTCATTTCGTGCCCTTGTAATTGTAGCTTATGTAACTTTATAAAACTAACGATGGGGCTGATTGTGTGTTTTGAAGTCACATAAATGATTTAGCATATCTGATGGTCTATTTTTGAGTAAAAAGTTGGGCGCGCGCAAATTGGTATCGTGTGATCCGGTCCGACGCTGGCAGGCGACCATGTGGCTGGAAAGGGATGATGGGTTTGCAGTAAGCGGCAGCTGAGCCGGGTGGGGAAGAGGGGGAGGGGTGGCCCGACGAGGGACGAATGTTGTCGGGGGCGGTCGGGGATCAGCGAGAAACAACAGCGCTGCTCCTGTGCGTCTGCTCCCTGACACTTTCCCCTAATCTGATAACCGACGAGGACAGGTTGCTCCATTTGCTACCTGGCAGCCCACCTGGCCGGCCGACCGGCGCCATCAGATCGGGGCGGATAAGGCCTCGGCCCGGGTTTGGCAAGCGTCGGGGCCCGCAGCCTCGCGAGGATGCTTAAAGGGTGATTAATCATTGTTTAGGCGGCGGGATGCGGCGACGGGAGGGGAAGCTGCGTCGCGCACCTCTGAAGCAATTAATCCCCGTGATCTCCACCAGGTTTGTCTTGTAGATAAGTCGGCCTACCAAATTGTTCCCAATTCATCAAGCGCGCTCGAAAAGGACTACATTTATTCCCTGTTGTTTTTTTTCCAACTAAAAAAAAAAGCACCAACTTTGGTATAAAATATATCCATCAGATTAAAAGGGAAATCTACTTTTTCCTTGACACGCCTCTACTACCAAACTGCATGAATTGGAGAACTCGTAGATGATGTAACTAAATATTTAATCATCTTTAACAGCTTGATGTGAAACAATCATTTGTCATATTTTAAAACTTGGCTTGCTTCGCCCGCTAATAAATTTTGTTGACCTAGAAAACGACCCATAATAACATTTCGAATCTGTTTACCCATTTTATCGGGACCGATAATTTATGACATTTGTAATATTTTCATTCCAACATTGGGAGCTTGTTTTCTCAGAGTTGACTAGCAAACATTAATAGCGGGTCATGAAAAAATGATTTTTTTTTTTGGTGGCGGGGGTTTTAAGGCGAATTTATTTTTTTGGTGGTGGGGGGGTTTCAAGGAGAAATTTTTTTTTGGGTGGTGGGGTTTTTTTTTGGTTGCAAAGTGATAAAATCACCTGTGATGTAATTACTAATCCGCATGATCTTCACCAAGTTTGTCCTGTTGATAAATCGTCTTCCCAAATGGTTCCAAATTCATCAAGCGACTTCTCTCGCACCCGCCCTCGCGTAAAACACACAATTTATTCCCCATCGTTTACGGTGGAGTATTTTTTACATAAAAAAAGCCGCGACTTTGCCACATCGGAGGGTGCGTTATATTAGCTCCCTATAAGATAAGTACCCCAGATTACGACGGGAATCTGCTTTTATTGCTCGCATCTGGCCCAGTCACAATTCATTTTCGCGTTTGCTGTGGCAAATTTTGAGCGATGCTGGCATAAATCACGCCGCTAATCAGAAACATAAGTGACAAGAAGCCGTCGCATCCCCCGACCCCGCCCCTCCCCTTGCCCAACAAAAAAAAAGTAACATATGGCCGGGAAAAGAAAAGCTTTTATTTGCAAGGTATATAACCTGAGCGTTAAAAAAAACATATTACCCGCCCTCATTTGCATTTTTCCGTCATCGTGACTTTCGCATGCTCGACTTCAATAATGGGCGAGAAAAACATTTGTGCCTCGTTATAGATTTGATTCTCAACCCGAGTGCAGTTAGCAAAATGATTTTTTTGTTTTTGCAAGGTGAATTACAGTGCAAGGGTATTTGCTAAAACAACAAAAATATTCAATCATTTCGTACAGTTTGATCTTTTCTTTTTAGCAAAGTCCAACATAGTCTTTGTATTCCCTTTTTTGTCGCAAGCCCAATTACGGGGGCGAATATCTTTGCTGAAAGTTCACGCTTCGCCTCTAATAAAGCGTACTGGCAGGCGAACCTGACGCTGATGCGACAAGACGAATCCCAGTTATTACGAGTTCTCTGCGGAAAACTCCCGCCTCTCGCTTCCAAATCATATTTGGAGAGGAGGGAGAATGAGGTGGGCCGGGAGAGGGGGGGTGGGGGGGGACGCGCATTCTTGCCAATGATAGTAAAATGGCTGCGGTTTTAATTGCGTCATTACATAGCCAATATCAGCCGCCTGCCTGCCAATATCAATATTGCCGTACCGCGGGCGGAATACAGATGACCCCGGGTGTATGCGGGGCACCCCCACGGCACCGGGTGGGTGGTTTGAGAAGGGGTGGGGGGTTCGCTTGGCGACTTGTTTTTCTAATGTCCCGCCCCAGAGTCCCCACCCTTGTTTGGAGTTTCATGGCGGGATGGTGCCACACAGGAATTGATGGGCCTTGAGGGAAACATCTGCGTGTTGTGGTCACTCAGGAAGAAAACAAGTCGATTGAAAATAAATACAATTACGTATTAATGGAAACACCAACCTTCACCATCTTTTCTACCTTGCAGTATTTCAGTTTGTTCTCAATTATTTTAGATCAACTTCACACGTGGCTGCTCTTCGGACCTAACCTACTCCCCCCCCCCCTTGATGATGAGACCCCTGATTGATGGACAGGGTCCAGGACATCTCGGCGATCGACAGCTGTTGATAGCTCTGAAATGGAGAGCAGCAGTCGGAGCGTAACAATGAGCTCATTGCGCTCTTGGCTTGGGTCGCCGGTACTGGAGGGGGAAAAAAAGGGGGGGGTGGTACCTTGCGAATTTCACGGGGGACCACAAATGAGTGCACATGGAAATTGAGCTGAGGAGGGAGAGCAGAACTAGTAATACAACACTGATAATTACAATAAGGACAGCAAATTGAAAACTTTTTGACTTGAATGCTCTACAAAAATGCAGATCAACTTTTGATTACGATTGAAGATTCTACGGCAGATTTTTTTTTTTTTTCAGGGGACCTACACTCCACTATCAAGTTGCATTTTATCTTATTTTTCCAGGGCTGACAAAAAAAGGACACCCAAAGGCCTTGGTTGGTTATCCTACCTTGAGGGACACAACTATCAAATTGTTGTGGACACCAATTTTAATCTCACTTTTGGAGATATGGTCCAACAAAAAAGTTTTTGTACCTCGCGGGACACGAACGGGATCTAGTAGTCAGTCCTAAGAGCGCAAGACATGAAGGTATATTGTTCTTTTGAGGTACACAAGAAAACAATGGATTTTTATTTTTTTTTTTTAATAAGTGCATAAGATAAAATCTGTTTTGATATGTACGAGGAGCCCAAGGGTAGCTCCGTGTCGCGAATACGTTGATATCCGCCCTCGGGGGTTTCCCAAAACAACACATTTCAAAGCGAAATTAGCATTGAGGGAGGTCAGCCGTCCCCGAGCTTAATTAAGGTGATTTCCAAATGTTTATTTTATTCCTCTTCCTTCATTTTTAAAAGCGCTTATTTGGCAGCTGTTTATTTCTTATATTAAAAAAGATAAAATTAGGCTGCAAATGATTTGGCAATGATTTTTTTTTTGTGAGTTTTGAGTCCTCTATTGAGGGAAATGGCGCCGTGATGGAACGCTTAATAAGCGTTAGCGTGGCGGCTGCCAGCGTTGCGCGCGCTAACGGCTCGCTGGAGTGCGCGAAGACTTGTAAACTTTCCAAGCCTCGCAAAGTTCATCACGGCGGTATCGACGATTAGACGGGGAACATCTTTAATTGCGTTAAAATCTGAATGCATGATATGACGGGATTAATTTGATTTTTTTTTCTTCTCTCTTCCCCTCCTTTGTACAAGTAGCAGATGGTTTATGTCTTCGCGAAGGCTCCTGTTGTAAGATGAGATTCCCTCAGCACGCCTGTGATTGGTCACCGCTAATGAAGCATGCTGGGCTGATTATTGATTTAGAAAATGAGGACAAGACGAGTATTGCGCTTGTGTGTGTGTGTGTGTGTGAGCCTTGGTAATAAATTAAAGACAAGCTTTGTTTAGGACTTGACAGAAATCCGCTTTTAAACGACATCAAATATTACATTTTCCGTTCAGGTGCTCTCCGGCCTGTCACACTCGTTTTATTGTTTATTTCCAAACAGCCACTCTTATATTTACCGCTAACAAGCAGATGGTCGACTTGACTTATTTGTGTTTCTCAATGACCGATCGGATGCATGATGGGAAAAGCAATGAGCTGCTTGTCAGTGGGGGGAAAAAAAAGGCTCATTCCCTCCATTGACTGCTGCTTTTTGTCATTTTTTTCCCGTTATTATTGGCCGCCGCAGATGTTTTCCAGCCTCCTTGCCGACAAATTAACATCCTCACGCCGACAGGCTTGGGAAATAAACGACATGTTTACGGGAGAGGTTGGGCCGGTGGCGTCGCCAGGTTCCCTACACTCGACTTTGGGTGCTTTTTAGATACGGCGGAGCAGGTTGACGGGAAGAGTTTTGAGCTCTGGCGATTCACGCGTGAGCGAAGAATTTCTTGCATTATTGAAAACGTCACCTCTGCCCATCCCCGTCGGAGTCGTCCCACTTGCGAGTCGGTGCTCGAAACAAGCCCCCCAGGTGGCGTTGGGCCACCTGTTGCTAATCGCCGAATGAACCCGTCACCGCGCCAGCGATGATTCGAAGCAACTCCAGGCAGGGACTGGAGACTTCATGGATTTTTTTTTTTTTTTTGGCGCACTTAACAATTGATGCATTGCCACTTCCTGTTATTTACACTGGACTGAGGGTGACGCGGGGTGTCCGACGGGAACTGACGGCATGTGCCAAGTCTTTAATATTGTAACGCAGACGCCACCTGCAGCCGGAGGCGGGAGGACTCCGCCCCCCCGCCACTGGCTACGCGGGGGACTTATAGAAGAATATATAATGAATAAAGTCCACCGCCCCGTCCCACAGGACAGCCGTGATGTTCACTTGACCTGCTTTAGCTTTCACTGCACACCGCAATACACGCATCATTACCTCCCCCAAGGCGGCCTCGGCGGAGGGGATGGCTCACCGTCGAGCCTCCGTATTGCATCTTTCAGAAATAGAGTCAAACCTTAGCATACCACAAGAGGGAGCCCAAGTGCCACCACGCTGGACTATTAAACATTCTGATCATTCGGGTTTTAAATAACATTTACGTTTAAGTCATTTCACAACCCGAGCCAAAGTTTGCTGAGCGCCATTGTCGTTTTTGCAAGTAAAAATGAGCGAACCTGTCGCATTAATCGAAGACGACGGCGCGTTGCAAGAGTTCAGCACATATTAGCGAGGCGGCGCGGACCCGAGGCGAGTGAGCGGCTCATCTAAATGCAGACGCTGCGTTAAATCCATTAAAAATAACAAGACGGGGGAATAGACAAACAAGATTGACGTGCAGATAAAGAGCGGTAACACGAATAATGAAAAATCCTTTTATCGACGACACATCGAGGAGCCTCTTTAGGTGACGCTTGCTTTAATCCTGTTGACTATTCTGCGCCACTATATTTGTCTACCCAAAAATGCGCGCCTTGACAAATTGCTATAGAGCCGCAATCCTATTAAGGCGCGCTGTACTGTGCTGCGCTGTCATTAATGCACGGCGAGAGCGTTGATGTATTTTTAGAGCTTTGTTGAGACGCTTTTGTGAAGTCAATCAGGCAAAAAAATAAATAAATGGCAGCGAGTGAATGGCTTGACTCGTTTTAGTCAACTTAAAGCGGTAGCGATTGCTCATGTCTGAACTGACGTGGGTCGGTTGACACAAGTGTGGAACAACTTGCACGCCAAAGTTCATGTTTGATTTGAATGAACGGCTCGGCCGGGTGAGTCATGGATTAGATAAAAAGTCTAATGAGTGATTCAATTTAATTCAGGTATACGTACGTACTTAGCTTTACTAAGTAATAGTCAAATTTCAGCAAAGAAAAAGAGAATAAAATGTTAAACATGAAATAAATGAAAAAAAGAGCATATTTATTTAATTCATTATATTTATTCATTCATTTATTTATTTATCTGCCTATTTATTTATCAGCCTATTGATTTATTTATCTGGCTATTTATTCAAGTATAAACATCACATTCACTTATAAAGTAATATTGAAGCGAAGAAATAAAAATATTTAAATATTTCAAAGTAAAATTCTAATGTAAAAGACTCGACTCCTAACATTTTTGCCATTTTTATTTTCTGGTAGCGGCTTCAACATGGGTCTCATCCTTACGCCATCAGATCGGTCCCTTTCTTTACACACGAGTACTTATTAACCCGAACGATTCAACAAAAGCAGAAACACGTACAGAAGATTATCACACATTTTTAGTCGGCGACAATTATTACACACATTGTGTACGCGACATACTCAACCGCGGCGACTGATCTCAGTTCAGATTCATCCCACAACGCTCCGCCCAGCCGCAGGATTAGCGGCTGGGTAATAAAAGCGTGAATCCGCCGTCTATTGTGGGCCACAATGCGTCGCGGCGCGGCGAGCGTGCCAGGATGCTGCGGCCGTTTGACTGACTGCGGCACTTATTAGTATTAACCATCAGCCAGCCAGCAGATTGGCGTGCGAGCGCCGCGCTGCAAAAATGAGAAATGAAGCAATTAGAGTGCTTCACATACATTATTTAGCTCTCATTAGCTTCCCGTGACGCCAACGCCGCTAAAAACGCCTTGGCCGGGCACAGGCAATTAGTAAAAATTAGCGGCGGAGGATTTGGCCTGGGTTCAGGCCACATGGCGGCCGAGATACCAGAGACGGTGTCACGCGTGTCATTTGCACTTTTGGCCGACAAATAAAATACGGTAATACCGCTCGTATTTGTGCTACACTATTCACATATTAACCAATTCACGTTTTTTTTTTTCTCTAAATGCTAATCCCAGCAATTTGGAGTTGTGTTCCTTCTGAAACGTTGTAAGATGTGACAAGCTAGCGCTAAAGCCAAAGCTCGGTCTAAGAGGAAAGCAGTTTAGCAAGGTTATTTGTATTTTTTTTAGAGAGTAAACTCGCATTAAGCGACTGGATGCTTCTTTTTGATTAAATGTTCTGACTATTTTCTCTGACTCGCTTTTTGTTAGGCCTAACCCCTGACCTTTGTTTCTTAAACTTCAAGTTTTTTCAGTGCTGAATTTCAACCGTTACGTTTATGAAGTTTCCACAAAGTGTGCGTCTGTTGTCAAATGTAAAACAAAAGAAAGCATTTTACGTCTCTAAAAGTAGAAAATAACGCGGGGAAAGAAGCAAAGCAGGTGTTGCGTGCGTGAGCTAGCTAAGGCTAACGTGCGGCGGCGTAGCGGCGGCTAATTACACAGCCGCGCATTACGGCGCGCATGTTAATGAGCAGGTACGCCCGTTGATTTCCTCTTATAATGCTGCTCGGTGTCATTAATGATTCATTTTGGCATTTTTTACGCACCTGTGCCGCCGCCGTGTCGCCGCGCTCGCTTGCGTGGACTGACAACCATTGATTTACATTTCACATAACACTTGAGTACAACCCTAACCCGAGCATTCAACTTTTTCTCCAAACTGTTGATGTAAACTAAAAACTTTTATCAAACCTGACAGTACTGACTCGCTTCACTCATACGACTCTTTGGAATGGTTTCTTTTGACAACGTCGCCCCCTGCGGCATATCTGGCTGTCAAACAAGCGCAAACAACAAAAGTTTGTCCTTGAAATTTCACACCTGCGCCGGCTGGAGGGATGTTGTTTGTCCATCCTCCTCTTCTTTTTCTTCCAACATTGTTTGTCCTCCATTTTGCGCCGCAGCAAAATCGCAAATTGTATTTTTTGTTTTTTTTAAACGTGTCACCTCCCCGGAGGTGCACGCTTGGCGGCAGGTGCGGAAAAGATAAAGATTAAAAAAAGAAGGCAAAGAAAGCAAAACGGAGCGCGATCTCCCACTCATCCAGGAGAATTTATGCCGGCGTGCGACTTAGCTTCTTTGCGATGTAAATGCATGCCGATGACAATATGGCGCGTAAACTTTTTCCGCAGTTAATTGTTTGGCAAATGATGATAAAAAAAGTGATAGTGCTGTGAGCGCCGGCCAGGTTTGCGGCTTCAAACAATCCGCCTCCCCGTCAGGTACTAAAAAAAAAAAAGATTACCGTACTTCTAGAGGTTTATAATGTCTCCTCCCCAAGGGGGTGCCCTCAAAAACTTTGAATAAACTACCTCTACTTTTTAAGGGTGAATAAAACAAAAGCAAATATTAACAGTAAATTCATCAATTCGATTTGAACGATTTAATTCATCATATTTGGGGAAGGTCAAATACAGAAGTTAGCGGTTCGATCCCCAGTTGATGTCATCGGTCGGTGAAAGAAGAATCCGGGGTGAAGCGCTGTGAGTACGTCTTAAAGCGGCGTTCCCGCAAATAGAAACAAGGAGTGGCGAGGACGCACGCGGGGAGGGACGTCAACAATTAGCAGGCGTGAAGCCGACGCTGGAATTAGCATGCGGTGATGATAAATATGCATGTAAAGACGCTCCCCCGGGGGGGAGGAACATCTTTGATTGATAGCTGCGCAATTGAAGGATGTGTAAATGCGCTAGCTAGCTGGCTGGCAGCACTTGTTAAAAGTTGGAGCAACTTTATAATCCCTCACGCCACATCTGCTCGCCGCCTGTGAAACGTCATTAAATTATTACCGGCAGCTGGCCGCCGAGCCAAGCTAACGCCGCTGCGTCTTATCCGAACGCTCCCTGATTTACGCCACGTCGCTAGCTGAATAAATGATTGTGTTACGCGTCTTTAAAATAAATGCCTCGCCCCGCAGAATTCTGGAGTTTGTAGTTGATATAACGGTTGTTTGGGGTTCTGGGTTTGAATCCAAACTTCACATGTTTTACTTTCAGAAACTAATATGGTCACTTTTTGGCCTGCGTGGTAAGCTAGTGGTTAGCACAGTTGCCACACAGTTTTGAGCAGTTATGCAAGTTTGAGATTTTTATTTATTTTGTTTTGACATTTTCCGTACAGTTAATTTCAATTAGATTTTAAGAGCATTTTCTCCCTCATTTTTAGTTTTTAAAATACTTTTACGAATGTATGCATCACCCCCTCCCCTTCTCTCTGTATAGTTGAGATATTCTAAAGTTCTCCCTACTGCCATGTGACATGTTGAAGGCAGGCAGCCTCACTGGGAAGACTTGCAGCGCCACCTAACGTCAAGGTGGGGAAAACAAAATCAAACCTCTCCACTGCACTGCCAATAAAAGTGTTGTGTTGTTGTGTTCTAGGGGGATGGCATCCTCAGTGCTGCATTCTCCCGCGGGTCTCACTGCACAATGAGGGGGCGACCATATTAAACACCAAATAAAAAATCTGAGCGTGTGCGTGTGTGTGTGTGTGTGTAACTCCCAGGGGGGATTCTTTTCATTTAGACACTGCCATCGCTTTATCTGCCTCAATTTATTTGACACTCTCATTTGATAGTCACACTGGACTTACAATAAAATAATCAAAAATAATTAATATAATGCTTTCAATTAAGTTAAAATATTTTTAAAAAATATTTTACATTTTTCCTTACAGACAAGTGTCTTTCTTGAAATTAATTTTGCATCAAATTATATTAACAATAGTAATGAGTGCACTTTTGCAACTACAACACTTTCTTCTTGTCATTTTCTACACATAAAATGATCATTTTAAATCCTCAGTAGGATGCCTTGAATGCTTTGAAGTAAATTTTGTCAAGGCACTTTTTTACAGCATTAAACAAACGCACACGCACACACACTGATGTGTGTCAGTAAGCATGCGTCTTTGTCTTCCCGCCCTCCTGTTTTCTCCTGATAATTCCTAATGTCCGCATTCTTCTGTTGTGAAGTTGATCCCTCGTCTTTGTAGAAAGCCACACCGGCAGCCAGCGCCTGTGTTCTGCTGCCGGCGTAGTGGCCAGGCAATTAGTGGGATTCAAACGCACGTGGATATAGCTTGCAGGCCTCCCGCCCGTATCTTTCGCTTTGGCTAGTACGGCTTAGGATATTCTTCTGTGACTGTCCGTATTGCTTACTATTGCTCGGTTATACTGAGGTTTGCTCGGCGCACATATCACTCACTGAGAGCCTGTATCGCTCTGATATCATGCGACGGCTGCTGGTATTGATTAGCTTGGATCGTTCTATGACTATATCAGCTGGGATCATTGACTGTGATGTACCCGATATCGTTTGCTGGTTCTCTTCGCTCGTCTTGTTGATATCACAAGCTAAGCGCTGGTATCAATATGACTTGATATTGCTCACTATTGGCTTGTTTTGTTTTAAGATAAAGATTATATGATACTATTGTTGCTTGCTTTGTTTCTTTATTTGGCCACCGTTTGTGTTCAAATACAAGTTGTTTAAAGGTCTACAAGTCACTGAAGCTAGTTTCATTGGCGTTTTGCATTATGTTTTATCATTAAGCTAACGGATTCTTGTAACGCAACATTACGTGGATTGGTTAAATACAAAAAGTTATTTTTCTAACAATACTGAGTCAATGCATTGTTATATTTTGTGTCGAAGTGCAATCATGCAGATGTTACAATTATTCAAGAAATAATATAAAAGAATAAAAATAGAAATAATCCATGGCCTTTATTATCATACACTTTTGAAAAAAACTTTAAATTAAGACGTATTTCATCATCCAGACGCTTTTATGTACATTTGTCTCCTTTTCATTTGCTTTCCAAACAAACAGATGTGACATGCTAACCTACACACGGTGAATGTATTTTTTTTTTTAAACAGTATTTTGGTCATTTTTTTTTTTGTTTTTTTCCTAGTAAACGTGCGTAAATAGAAGAAAAACCATCGCGTCTGGAAATAATTACCCGAGGCTGCGTCTAGCAGCATATGGCGAGGTCGCGTGGCAAAGGAGGCGCTTGTCAATCATCTATCCGCAGACGTATGGAAATCAACGGCACAACTGGCGGCGACTCGTCAAGTCGCTGTCACAAGGGCAAACTTTTACAAAACAAACTTCAACAGTTATTTCCAGAAGTCCTATAAGCTTATTTAGCCACGCGTATAAAAAACTGCTAGCATAACTAGCTTAGTGATAGGGCCGCTATCTTTTAAAGATAGCTTTTTTTTTTCCGTCACAATAGAGTGGAAAAGTGTGTCGTACATAACATCCAAAATACATTTTAGACTTTTCTGAGGTTTTCTCCGACGTCCTGGTGGGTTGTAGTAGCGAACTATCCTCGAGTGAAAGTTAGCCACGAGGGAAATCTACACAAACTCCATTTTTTTTTTTTTGCCTGCTTTTCTCTCTTTTGCCGGAGCGTATGACAGCTGCATTTAAATATGAAATAGCTGCAAATTTGCTGCGGCGACAGCATCGCGGCGGCAAACAAAGGCGACGTTTGGAGGCGAAGAAAAAGCAAAAAACGCGTGTAAAGCAGCTCTTTGTCGCTGTTCACCGCGCCGCCGCCTTTGTTTGCACACAATGGGATGAAATATTTTTAACCGGTAATTACCTGGCGGGGATCCGACGTGCCGGGATTCGCGGGCCAGTGTGGCGCGGCAGGTTGGAAGGTACCGGCGCCGTGTGCGCGCGCGTGAACATGTGTGTGCGTGACTGGCAGAAGCTTTTCCGCAACTGTCTCTTCGACGTCCAAGACGGAGTCACCGCTTCACGCCAAGTCCATCACGGGCGAACGCGAGCGACGGATTTAGAAAGGCTCGCCGCTTCCAAATCCGGTCCCCGTCTGTTGTCGCGCCTTTCGTAAACTATTGTGGCTCGCCGCCGGTTATTTTTACCTTCTTGTGTTGTTTACCGGGGCTAAAGTGTAAGGGGCTTAGAAGCGGGCCCAATTCAACTTGTACTGCACGACGGCAAAGAACACAAGCCAAAGGAAAATTAAGCAGTTCTTAAAATGGACAAATAGACGGAATTTCCTTTGAGACTATAAAATAACTTGTTTCCAGAAATGTTTTGTTTTTGTTTGACTGCATTTGTTTGTATTGCAGAAGGAAAAATACTTTTAATATTTCCTAATTTCCTGACAGATGTTTTTTGAGGACAAAAACAAAAGACGTCAAAAATCCCAAACGGCGTGGCTTGTCACAAGAACACAAACATCTCAAGGTCTGCTCGCATTCACTTTTTGTGTCCAGACAACAAAGCAAAGTGTCACTTTTCAACTCGTAATGAGACTTTTATTTTACTGTTAAATGACCTTCACTATTCAGACGAAAAAGCTGTTTGTTATTTTTTTTTTTTCTTTGCTTTTTAATTCCCCATTTTTATTTTCTTTGACAATAAAAACTATTGTGGATTTACACCGGGCGATAAAGTAGCGCGTCTCATAACATGCTCCAATAATCCACCTGCTCTAATTACAATCATAAAGTGTCGGAGTCGAGCCGTAATGTATGGCACTGATTCATGTCAGTACCGACTTTTTCTCCCCCTTTAACTTTTGTGAGTCAGCGGTGACAACAAATCTGTAACTTCATTATTGTCAGTTTTATTCTAATTAATCAAATAAAGCCAATAAAAGTAATTCAATTTTTTTTTTAAAAAAACATGCTCAAGCTAGATGAACATTCAACAAACTTTTTTTTTACACCAATGACAAATTTCATGTAAAGACATATTTACCAAGTGGTATAGATTTAAATAAAAACTTACAAACTTACCGTTTCAAGGAATGTAGTTTGTGACCTCTGAGTGATTTTCCCTTCAATGAGCTGGTTCCATATAAAAGCTTGTTTTGCTTTTTTTAAAGCCAGTCCGGAAAGATTTTGAAGAGGAAACATTTCTGGCTAAAGGGGGGAGAAAAAAAATAGTTATTGGCAATTTGAATGCTTTTGATAGCTTTCTAAAAGTGTGTTTTACGACTTCCAAATTTCCAGTTGACAGGAAAAATATGTACAAGGGCAAATTCAAAAGGCATATAAATGACAATGTTTAATTTGGCATGATTTTAATTCAATACGGTGAAAAGCTGTTTAACGGCTGAATGCATGAAAATTGGATTTTCATCATTTAGACGATGCTAACGATTAAAAGTAGGATTTTTTTAAAACTTCATCCCATGATTAACATTTGGATTATCACAACATAACAAGCAGGTAAAAGGTGGCAGCAGATCATCGCACGATAACAAACAACAACCGAATGACGAAGACAACAAAACGGAATTTTAGCATATCGGAAGCTAACAACCGGCTGATAAAATCTCAGTTGTTGCCTTGAAGATCAAAGTTGATGGCATCGTGTCACGGATTATAATATCACGCCAGAACCGGAACATATCGATATTTTGATGTTATCTCTCGTTGAGAGGATACAAAAACGTTTTTTTTTCCCCTTCTGTTGTATGACACTTAAAATCTCGCACACGCTTTGTCTTACTAGTGAGAAAGAAGATGGACCTTAAGATGGATATGGACAAAATGCTACGGCTGACCCTTTTTTGACATTTGACTAAGCGTTGGTGTGTTTGTGTGGAAATTATTAACATCTGCCGCACAGACATCAGGAAGAAGTCACGCGTGCCTTAATGGGCCCTTGTTTAGGCATTTATGGCTAAGCGTGTCATTACGCCGCGATTTACGAGCCGGTGTCTCCTCCCCGAGTTTCACCTCGCCACTATTTATTTTGGGGCTTTTTACAGCCATGGAGGCTGCCTAACGGTCCTCCCTCACTATCCAATTAATGCTGATGATCCGGTGCATCACCACGCCTGGTTTTTAAACGCCCTTTGCTGTGACTGTAGAAATAAAAAAAAAAGGGGGGGGTTGTGCATTTATACTTTTAAATTTGCTTTCAGCATTGTTTTGTGAGGATCAAGTGTTTTTTTGTATAAATGTGTCCAAAAATAAAATCTCTCAAAGTGATCTTGGATGACATTGTTTAAAAAAAAAAAAAAAAATTGGGTGAATTCAAAATTTCAATAAAATGTTTAGGTTGGCCAATTCCACTAACTTCAAACTTCTGGTTTGCTATTTTAAGCTCATTAATAAAACAAGCATGTTTTGCCCAGAAGCAACAACTTCACTCACTTCAAGTCCTCCACCGCCGCTTGGAAGTAATAAAAACACACCCACTCAAGTCTTTAAGCGCATCAATGTCACATGACCCGGTGTCGCTGGTGCGGCGCCGCGGTGAAGAGGCCCGACGTGCTCGCACGCTCTAAATATTCGATCAACTAATGACACCATTGGTCACGGTGAGCGGCGACATGCTCTCGGAAGCAGATGGGGGGGATTAAGGTGTACAAGTGCTGTATTTCACAAACTCGCCACGCAACCTAGAGACCCTATTCGGCTTTCCGATTGGCTAAAATTGTCGTCGAGTCCGACGGGTTAGAGCTCCACCTGTTGGATCAGCGTGGTATTGACATTTTCGACCGTTGCGTGTCAGTATTCCGTTAGCGTGTTGCGTTGTGTTTTTCGCATTCACGTCAAGCGTTATCTGTCGGCGAATGTCATCCGTCAGCTCGTCGCCGTCGTCGTCACGCTGCTTTTTATGGCGTCTGCAGCCTCTCGTTGGGCTGATTTATGCGCCTGGCGCAGATGTTGCTTACATCCCAGATTCTTTATTTATTTTTTTTTTTTATTCAATTACCGAATCTATCTGGCTGTTTTAATTACGGCTATGAAAAGCCCCATATCCTCCTCGTCGGCGCCTCTGCCCGGATCAACGCCTTCTTGACATCACATCACACACCGGCAATCTATGAGGCTGCCTGAACTCTGCTTTTGAAATATCAGCTCATATTACATGCCTGGGAGTGGGTGTTATTTCACTGTAGGCTATATTAATACATTTTTTTTTTAAAGTAAAAGACCAGTTGAGACCAAGGCCTAGAACATATACAGTAAAATAATAATTAACTTGTGAATCCTAACAATTCTAGACAGGCATTCACCTGCACGCCCCAATCGGCCCACTACTAGTTCTCGCCCATTCCTAGTTCAGAGTCAACCTAAAATGAATATTTTTGAAATAAAAGAGGAAATTGGCGTACTCAGTGGAAACTGGAGCTGGGATTCGAACCTCCAAACTCACAACAGTGAGTGGACCCACTTGTCCACTGTGTCGCCTCCCAATCACCGCATTGCTTAATTGCTACCTCTGGGGTAGAGTGTCAATCAAACATGAGACGTCTCATTGCGTTCCTGCTCAAGGGCGCGCCTCACTTTCCGGCAAGTTTCTCGCCAAACTTTTCTCTCCGGCATTCGTCCTGCATTTCATCTCGAGTATTACGCTCAACAAGGAGGAGGAGAAGCGCTGAGTCGACGGCCAGCGATAACAAGATGCACATCCGCACTCATCTGAAGCTCCTCCGAGGACGGACTTGGCGACTCTCTAGCTCTTTTTTTTTTCCCTCTCGCGCTCGCTCTCAGAGGTTTTTGTTGTTGTCTTTCTCTCTGGTGGATGAGCTCTGGAAGCTCATGCATTTTTATTGCCATCTGGAGAATACCAACAGGTCTTAACAAGAGAGCTCTCGCCGGGGAAACGCTTGACTCGCAGTCGACTCCTTTGACTGCCTGCTCCCAAGTGTGAGCGTGTGTGCCTAAGTGTGCGTGTGTGTGTACATTAGCGGTGGCAATCATAAAGCTAACTTGCGAGACTAGAACGATATCTGACCAAATACAGTGGGACCTTGCCTCACGAGTTTTCCAACTTTTTCCAATTTCTTCTCAAAACAAAGTGACTATATTGCCATTTGCTTCAAATCTCCAAAGGTCATTGACACTAACAACGCACTGGTCAGGTGCTACTTTCTTCTCGCTTGGGCTGAACGATTTATTCACTGAGGCGGTGAGGATACTAAGCATCCCGTCCAGCCCCCCCCCCCCCCCCCCCCCCCCCCCCTCCCATCGGGGGGGTTGCAAGGTGAGCGGGAGCCGCGCTCGTCACGGCTGCACGCCTGCGACAAACATTAGTCGCCGCTAATGACGGCATGGTGACGGCGTGCAAGTCCCGGCGCCATATGGCAAATTGCCACAACAATATCCTGCCGGTTATTAATCAGGATTTTTCTTTTTTTTTTTGCGCCGTGATAATTGGAATAATTAGGAGAGGAGCAGGCATAGGGACGCCGTGAGGGAAAAAATAAAATCCATCTTTTGATGTCTGGGAGGGGGACAAAGCAAGTGTGGTCCTCCTGGTTTGCCTCTTATTTTGTAGATCCTAATCACCTTTCAAAATAAAGTCAGAGGCACCCGTGGACATATGAGACATTTGTTCCGGAAATGTCTCCAAAGTAGAATAAAAGTTTTCCTCCATCACACTGATCCATAAATTTGGAAGCAAGCCAAAAGATGGTATTCTTATTTTCCAATTTGCTATTAATTTGGAGATACATCACAAAGGAGTCACACAAACACGTGTTTGTGATGTGAAGGGGGGGTAGGCGCTGTCATCTCACACCGTTTATGAAGGTAAAAACGACAAAAAACATCTGCTCCTGTGACTGTCAAGCTCTCCCTGAGCGTGGCCCTTAATTGTGAGCGTCCCCACCCGGGCCAGGCTGAGGTGGAGGAGGAGGAAACGATCGGAAAACCAGGTCACGACTGAAAACAGAAAGCATGAGGAATATCCTTACATGCACATTTGAATCCAGGTATAAGCAATGGGGTGTGCACACTTGCGCAACCTGATTATTTGAATTATTTTCACTTCCACTCACAAAAAAAGGTCTTGTACAGGTTATAAATCGCATTTTGGTTTTGTACCGTAATTTCCGGACTATAAGTCGCGGTTTTTTTCATAGTTTGGGTGGGGGGGCGACTTATACTCAGGAGCGACTTATATATGTTTTTTTTTTCACAAATTTTTACTTGATCATTAAGACATCACTTACAAGTATAGTTGACCACTTCCCATGTTATTTTTAGTATAGTTGATCACTTCACATGCTTTTATTTCTTTATCTTGAACATATTCAAAACATAAAAAATAGAGAAAACATCAAATAAAGCAATTAACACTTTAAAGCACCATATCCAAGTCCACTGTCTGCTGTATGTACACTTGCTCCATTTTTGCTCCTCTTATATTTATTATTATTATTTTTTATTATTTGTTTATTTATCATTTATTCAATACTCTTATTTATTCATTGTTAGTGCCTTCTTGGTTTTTTTTGTGTTGCTTGTATGCATATGTGTACTATCTCACCGAGGGATAGTGGAAATGTAATTTCAATCTCTTTGTGTGTCTTAGTATATAAAAAAATATATTGACGATAAAGCAGACTTTGACTTTGATAAAACAACCAAAAAAAATTATATTTTCAGACGAAACTGGATGAGGGCGCTCTAAATTTTACCGTTGGCCGTGACTCATCAACTGGGTGGGCTTAAGAAAAATGGCACCAAAAAGAAACTCATATTTTGCAGGTTACAAACTTCAAGTTGTAAAATATGCAGCTGAAAACAGTAATCGAGCAGCAGAAAGAAAGTTTGGAGAACCGTGATGTACCAATGGATTACTATTTCAAGTGACGTCAGTAGCGCGGCGCGCCGGTTGTTTACATACAAACGTGCCCACACAAGGACTACCATCATTAGCGGTGATCATTTCTAAGTGACACGGAGGACAAAGAGTTTGAAGGAATTAAGGATTTGGAGTGACATAGAAGGTTTGAAAAACTATTATGGCTTTTACGCACGCCCGGTCTCTACTGAGTCGGGGGCCGACGCTCGGCCGAGTGGCTGTCCGCGAACGGTGCGCGGGGCTCGGACATGGCCATTACGCACGCCCGGTCTGTCTGGAAGTCCACGCCGCCACACGCTTGGAAGTTTGTTTTGTTTAATAAAGAGCCGTTTACCAAACCTACGTCTATCCTTGTACTTTGTTAACGCTACAATATAGTTATATAGTAGATCTGTGGAATAAAGACGAGGCTGACGTCAGGGCGCACGCGCGGCGATGTTGACAAAGGACGAGGAATTTGATCGATGGATTTAATGGAATTAAAGTGCACGGATGGTTTGATAATATTATTGGCTTGTATTATAGTTATTTAAAATATAGTTTATCTATCGTTATATGAGCCTGTGGAATATTTTGAAGCGCAAGCGCCCTCAGCCGTGCGCACCCATTGTTGACAAAGAACGATCGATGGATTTAATGAATTGGAGTGACACCGATGGTTTTGTAAACATGTTATTCATGTAATAGTTGTCCTTAATCACTCTATATGTTACGTCAGGCCCGTTCTCAGCTCTTTGTTTGTGTTTGTCACGTTAGCATACCTATCGTTTAGCCTGTTGTTGCTATTTAATGAATTGGAGTGACACCGATGGTTTTATAAACATGTAATTCATGTAATAGTTGTCCTTAATCACTCTATATGTTATGTCAGGCCCGTTCTCAGCTCTTTGAGTTTGTCACGTTAGCATACCTATCGTTTAGCCTGTTGTTGCTATTTAATGAATTGGAGTGACACTGATGGTTTTATAAACATGTTATTCATGTAATAGGTGTCCTTAATCACTCTATATGTTACGTCAGGCCCGTTCTCAGCTCTTTGTTTGTGTTTGTCACGTTAGCATACCTATCGTTTAGCCTGTTGTTGCTATCGTTTAGTCTGTTGTTGCTCGTTCATGACTGTTTTTGGTGTGGGATTTTGTCGAATAAATTGCCCCCAAAATGCGACTTATACTCCGGAGCGACTTATATATGTTTTTTTTCACTTTTTGGGGCATTTTATGGCTGGTGCGACTTATACTCCGGAGCGACTTATAGTCCGGAAAATACGGTAATTATTCATCTTGGTCTCATTATTTTAATATCAGGGTGTGCAGACTTTTGATATTCACTGCATGTAAACTTGACGGTTTAGCTCACTGACCAAATTAAAGTGACTTACTTGCTCGAAGCTCTCGGCCACTTGAGGAATCGACTCGCATCCTGTATTAAGTACTACAAGATGCATTTGAAGATATTTTGTGCTTTGGTTGATATTGACAACGACGTGTCCTTTGAAGAAGTCGTCACTTTTATTTGTCTTTAAACTGTTATGCAAGCACACAAAACACACACACACACACACACAAATAGGGATGAGTTCACGCCGTGCCTGTGATTTGCACACAGCCCTCAGAGGACACACTAATGTTTCCAAATGTATTTACAACAGATGTTGCATTTTATTTTTCACGATAACAAAAACAAAAAAAAGAAGCGAAGAAAACATTTTTGCCTTTTTTTTTTAACTTCATTAAGGCCAAGTTTGTCTTCTCACGCCTCCTTGAGGTCGCATGGCCATACGGTGAGAGAAGTGCGCCACCTAACGGCTGCATGCGTCAGTGGTTTTGATGTGTTTGGGGGAGAATGCAAACTAAAACGCCCCACTCGCATCCACAATGAAAAAGTCTATATGTAGATTTTCTACCCCAAAAAAAGTTAAAAACGTGCTTTTATTTTTAATTTACTAAACTCCAAGTAGAATATGGGCAGTATTTTTTTCCTTTAAAATACAAATAAATGTATCTTTAATAAGTTTGATTAAAAATATGAATAATAACCGCAGTTTTTTTTTATTACATTAAATTCTATTTAATAGTATATCATGGTAATATATGTGGCCAGTATGTTATTAAATTCAATCAGTTTTTCAATATTTAAATAAAATTAGAATTAATCGATTTTTTTTTCCATTCATTCATCTTCCAGACGACTTACTTTATTTTGGTGAGTTTTGAATCGTGGGGGGGGTGCATCATTGATCCGGATGGGAAAGCGGGACCCCGCACTCCCTCGGTGGTGATCACTCTTCCTCCGCCTCGCTCCCCTTTCTCCTCAAACACCCTCAAGTGCTGGCGCTGGCGGTGGAAGAGGAAGAAGATGAGTGATTTTTCAATAAAACTGACAATCGACGCTTCCTCTTCCTCCTTCTTCACGCTTTGATTGATCTGCGTGCGTTGATTGATTGGACGGCCTGCGGAAGTCTTTCTCGGTGGCGTTTGTCAGCGACTTGTCACCCGTCGCATGTTTTAATGTTAAGCGCACTTCATTAGCGACGCACTGAGATTTATCTGTGTCTTGAAGTCAAGATATTGACGACAAACTTTGCCATGTTGATTATGAAGGGTTTTTGTGGGACCTGTTTAGACCATTAAGGCCTGCACTCGCCTTCTAACTAGCCAAAGACTGTCGTGGCATTTAGCATGAGGACATATGGTGCGAGCTGGGTTTAAAAAAAAAAAAAATACAGAGCGGTAACCCCTCCGGAGTCCCTTTCATCTTCATTAGGACTCGACTCTCACTTGGTGTTGGCCACCTCGCTCGCTCAATGCAGACAAATGAGCGTCAAGTGATAGCCGCGCTACCTCCACTTGGGGTGTCTCATTCATATTCACGACGGCGGAACAAGTGACATATGGTCGCTACTCACGCTACGCACACTCTAAACGAGAGCTACCAATCCGGAATTGGATTTAACACTTCAATTCCCCACTGACCAACAAGGCCGACTCAATTACCGGAACACACACACACTCGGAACACACACTCACTGGTGTAATCCAATTAGACCACAATGAAGATGATGATGATTGTGGGTTTGCGTGTGTAAGAAAAAGAGCTTACTTGAAATCTATATTTTTACAAGGATTATAAAATGCTAAATCTATTGTAAGTAGGCAAGTAGATCCACACAAACGCATATTTTTCAAGCAGGTATAGATTTTTTTTCTGTTAGGGGTTGGGTAGCTCCATATTAGGTTTTATTTGCATTAAGTATCGGTAGCTAGTATTGGTAACCTCCACAAGTACCAAAACCTTAAAGTAAGACCGATAATATGTTATCAGTACTCACCTTTCCTAGCTTCAATGACAGATATAAAAAAGTATTACATAAGTTGAGACCCTGAATTTAAGTAAACTAACTTTCATAATTGGCAAGTTACTTACATTTATTTTAATGTAAACCTACCCTATCAAACGTTAACATTCGTCTAATAAATATGGTGCTTACTGGAACACTAATGAATTCATTGCTTAAAAAAACATGGGAAAATTTAATGACATACTAAATCACGATTGTTATGTTGATGGAAAAATACCATTCTGTTTTCAAAATTTGTATTGGGTCAATCAGTTTGGCCATTATTGTCAGTTTGATTGACATGCAACTGGTTAGCCGCTAGTTAGCCGCGTACGCCACGGGTAGCTAGCTCAAAAAGTTAAGCGACAAGTATCCAATAGGTATTTTGAGCAAGTACGGTTAGTCGGTAGTAAACTATATATAAAAATATATACAAATGTTCCAGCTACAGTATTTTTGTCGTTACAAAAAAACAACAACACACCCAACCGACCCACAATGGCCGACGAACAAAGCCATCTTACCAGTGCGTCGAGTCAGGGGATTTATCCCGTGCCTGTTGCTGTAAAACAGTATCCAAAAAGGCGAGGAGGCCCCCGACCGACTCCCCCGCCGCCACCACCCGAGGGGGGACACTCCCGGGAGAGCCATTAAGCTGGAGCTTCGGTAGCATCAGCCGCTGAGGGAACGGGGGGGAACTCACGGGAGAAGCGGCCCAACGGAGGGACGACACGCTCGCAACACCTGTCACCCCGAACACTAATGAGACACACAATTAGCAATTAGCAACGCGTCGTTCTGTCAGCGCTAATACCTACCTGGCGCGCACACAGCCGCACTTTCGCCAAACTGGACGCACGCAAAAAAATAAATAAATAAATAAAACGTCATGATACTACTGTGTATTCACATTAAACTAGCTGATTAGTTTATATTGTTTGGTTGAATATTTTTAATATTCGATTAATCAACATGTTCTCTTTTGTGTTTTACAGTAAAATTCATTTGGGGCTGACCCAATAAATAGCCAGAAGCAAACAAGCTTTATATCTTATTTAGACAACTATGCAAGCAGCAGTCTTCATTTTATTTCCTAAAAATAGTCCCCAATTGCTTGTCATTCAATTTATACATAATGGAGTGAGGGTGAAAATATCAACAACTGTTCATGCACAGTGTATGAATACAGTGAACTAAGGGTCATGGATTGGCTAACTTAAAACAAAATGCTACATTGCCAACATTCATCAGTTTGCTGAAAAATACACAGGTATAAATATAATTTATATGACAGGCAACATCTTAGTGCAAACATGCGTTATGTAGTTTCGAGAATGTTATCCCAACCCAACTGCAGTGTATTCTACCTGTGCCCAATAACAAGGCAATATAAGCTAAATTAAATGCAACATTTGCTTTTACACGCATTAGCTTTTACTGTTTGAAAATCCTCCAGCTACCATCTTGCCTCAGTCATCATTTCATGCTCAAAGAAGCACATGGCCCTGATTTGCGATGACAACTCAAAGAAAAAAAACATTAATAGAACATAGCGCAAAGGGAATTGTTTGCTTTGGTTAATTATTAGCATTGTTGTTGTCACTGGCTACTAATTACAAGCTGGGAAGCGAGGGAGCTCCTCCAAGGCCAACAAAGATGCCGGGCATGTCCCTGCGGTGGCGCCAGCATTGTCCCTCACCGCCACTATTAGCTTGGCGTTAGCTCCACTTGCCAGCCGCTATTAGCCTGGGTATTAGCATTGCACAAACTCAGCATTACCTGGATGACTGCTCATTTGAGATTTGGAAGCGCTAATAATAATAATTACGACAAGGCCTTCGGGTGCTACGCTGAACCTGCTAATTTATATTGAGTCGAAGTCATGTGAAAATTAATATCTGTGTAATCGTATAAAGCTAATGTAAGGGAAGATATGCTATTATCAGTAAATAAGGTCAGTAAATAGTTAGGAACTCGTAGCTGGTAGGTAGCTAGGTAAGCACAAAGTGGGTAGACAGGTCGGCCGGTCAGTAGGCAGGTGTTGTCGGTCGTATGTAAGTCTCCCAGATCGTAGCTTGATGGGTTAGTAAGTAGCTCCATAGGTACTAGGGTAGAGTTAAGTAGTAGGTAGTTCAGTTGGTTGGGACTCGGACTGAACCCAAAATGGCTTCCGGGTCTGCATTGTAAGAAACTGTTCAAAGCTGCCTTACTGAATTTAGCCATGGAAATTATTTATTATTAAGTGACATAAGTTAATAGATGGTTCTTGTTAGCTTAGCGTCACGGTGAGCCTCAGTATTTTGACGTAGGGATAACACAATATTTCATCTCATTTGCACACATACAAACTCACCTGACTGCCTGACATGGTCCCAACAGTGGTGAGTTCAGGCATCGTGGGAATTCCCAATTTTCCAGCTCACACAGCAGAAGGGCCCAGTGAGAGAGAAGATACCCAATGCTTGTTTGCACACACAAATGCAAGCGATGTGTTTTTAGGGCTGAGCAAGCAAAACGAATTTGACTTTTTATTGGACTCTGTGGATTATTTCGAGTTGTTGTGTTAATTTCTATTGTGAAAGGTGGCAGTTTTTATGATCCACTGGAGTCATCACATTAATTACAGTGTATCCCTTCCATACATTCGATTATCTACATTATCGGAACGGACTGAACTTGTCAAGTGGGCCCAAGTACATTTTGGATAGTTTGAGGTGAACGTAGGTATGACTTTCATACTTCCTCCCTCAACGCGTTGTTTAGCGCATTGCTCATCGGGCTCGGTTCGCTCCATTAACACGGCGGCGTCGAGGTGACTTTAGCTGCTAATGAAAAACAGATGTGTCCGTTTAATAGTCTTAATAGCGTATGTGTGTGTGCCTCATTAAAACAGGAGGTCTGATGATGATGAGAGGCACCTAATGAATGAAGACAGACGTGTTTAGCGGCTTGTTGGCTCTATCATCTCGAGGTTTAGTGAGCTATCGAATGACGGGCTGGTCACTACTTTAAAGTCAGCCGCCTTGACGGGCAGCAATAGCTCTCTCACGTTTCCTTCATTTGGAAAAGTGATGACTCAGCAGCAGGGAGGGGCAGGAGGTGAAGTGCCCCAACTCATTCGTTCATATGTGAGCTTCTATGGCCCACAACTGATGCAGATAAGCTAATAGTCAGTTAACAGCCAGCAGCTTAACTGAGCAAACAACAGCTAATTATAATTTTATTCATTGGCGCACACGTCACTCACCGGACTAGGCTCCGCCTTCTAAATCCACAGTCACAGGTCACAAACATGAGTACGAGTTATCCAAAACTTTGATATTTATTTGTGTTGGTATTGTTAAAAGGAAAAAAAAACTTTTCCACTTACTTGATTAATCGGTGGGATAATCAATAAAAGTTTTGATGGATGCAGCCCGAAATGTGATCATTCATTTCGTCTGTAAGCCGCAGTAAAAGGTCCAACTTTTTAGCTCATCACTTTTATTTGTTTTTGTCATATAATCTTTTGTTTGCTTTTTATTTTAATAAAGTGCCATATGTTCATCATGACACTGCGATGGGGAGCTGCTGCAGTGAATTGTGGGAAAACGGCAGGTGCTAGCAGCTCCCGGCTGAATAGAAAGAAATATGATTAGATTGAAAACTTATGAGCCGCCTTAGGGAGGGGGGGGGGGGGGGGGGGTGCTGCTACAGGGAGGGTCGGGGGGGGGGGGCATACAGTTAAGAATTCCATAGGTACAAGCTGCCATCTAGTGGTCTAGATATGGAATTGCATGACAGACTGACAAATGCAATTAATTCAATACAGTATAACGAATGGGTCAAAAAATAAAATATCTAAGAGACATGTCTTAACTTTTTAACATTTTCACACAGTGAATTCAAAATGTAATTATAATTATGCATTGCTAAATTCAGTCCATTCTTTAGGTACACAAGTTACACAATTAACAATATTTATACAAAAAGTGTTTTGACATTTTAATTTAGTCTTTCAAATTTGAATCGTCTTTAGTTTATATTTATTTAGTTTTACCACACAAATATTATGACTGCACGCTTTATTAGGTTAATTCATTCCATTCATTGGGTACAAAATCACATATTTTGTTTATTTCGTTTAGCAAAAAATACACTGAAATTACGTACGTATTTAAATGTTAATTATGTCTTTAGGTCTCCTCAAACTACCGCCCACGCAACAATTAGTGGTGTAGTTGCATTAGCCAGTCATGGCCACTAGGTGTCAGCAGTGCACCACTTAATAGTTGACTTGCTTGTGGCCAAGCCAGGGCTGAGAAAACGTTTGTACCATGTTACATTTTATTCACGCGGAAGATATATATCTATACTATTTCACTAAATTATAAACCTATTTTTATAATTTTATTTTTCTATTTCTATCTATATTTTAACATTTACAGCAATGAAAAACAATACTAGACCAAATATTGTAAATTAAGTTGTTGTAATTGCTGAATAAATATTTTTCGATAAATATACTTCAAGTCAAGAAATTTTGTGATAACGATTTCAATTAAAAAATATAATTAAAAATATTTCAAACACTTCATTGTTCAAACAAATCAAGGAATTTTGTCCAACTAAAATCCACTAAGTTAATACTAACATAGTAGCAACCCCGTGACGTCATTGCTTTTCTTGTCTATGGTCTCATCTTTGCTAAAATTTCATAATCGATACGTGTCTGGCCTATGAAAACTAATAGCTCTTTCACCCTGGTCCAGACACGTTTTTGTCCTTTAATGATTGCAAGATGTGCTTTTAAGATATTGAGATATGAAGTACTATAAAAATGCTCGACAGAAAACATGCACTGCTGCTTGTTTTATGTTTGTTTGGCTAGCTTCCAAATGGAACATTACAGGCTATCTTTTGAGGCGTCTGTCCGACTGTTCGATCTTTGGTGTTTGAAATTTGAGGTCTTGAGGTGTTTAGCTTTTGAATTATTTGACTTTTGAGGAGTTTGCTGTTTGTGGTATTTGACTTTTGAGGTGTATGACTTTTGCAGAGTCTGATTTTTTTTTAGGCATTTGATATTTGTTTGACTTTTGTGGTCTGACTTTTGAGGTGCTTTTTTTCAATCTTCATTTAACAAGGAGTGATTTCTATTGGTCTAACATTTCAAGGACAAAGGCAGTTGTTTTTTCCTGTTCTGGAGAGCACCTCTGCTAGCGTCTTCCTTGGGATTATGACAGCACGCCGGCTGCTGCCAGGCCTCTTAAGTGCTGCACAAGAGGGCTCGCTTGTACTCACTCCCAACACGTTTAGGGATGAGTTGAGCATGAATGCTTCCCCAAGAAAAGGCACGAATGCTGCAGCCTTCGCTTGACTGATTTTAAAGTATAATCTCACCGATGCTATTTGTTAGCCTCTCTATGGTGTTTTGTATCAGTAGTTAGCCTTAAGCTAATCAGCATTTGTATGCTTCTAGACACCACACAGCAGATGATGTATTTTTAACAATGCTTTTTATTTTTTTTTACCAACTGATTGCTAATCAGTTAAAATGCTAATTATTTCCCTCCATTCTGCAATCCGAAACGCACCACGGCACTGAAAGACAGCCTTGTTTGTGGCATTGTTGTTATTAGATCTGCACAAGTGAACATTTATAAACTCAAAATATGTTGCCAGCAGCCAGCTGCACCCTTCAACTGACCACGATTGTGTAATTAGGCAGTTTGATCTCAGCAATGGAAACATCTTCCAACGTCTAGAAGCTAACAAGAGGGAATTATCATCTTGGTCCATATTGAATAAGTCGTACATTGTGTTTATGAACTTGGCAAACCGATCCAAGAACAGTACTGGGCACTACCAAAGTAAAAAGGGTCCACATACGTATTAACCTAATGCAGAATGTCCACTGGTGGTTCTGCTCATGCACTTGCTGGTTGCTTCGAAGTCTTTCCCGTCACACTTATTCATGTACATATATATATATTTTTTTTTATAAAATAAATCCTTTTTTTTCCAACCCAGGTTGTAGTAAAAGGGGGTGGGGGGGAGGTACAGGTATCTCCATATATACACATCAGGTTTGCTTGGCACGCAACAAGTTCAGGAATGTAAACATTTCTTCCCATCACATTCACTATTGTGCTTTAAGGAATATCTCGGAATATGTGTGTGCGTGTGTGTGTCCAGAACGCAAAGAACTTCACTAGGCACCAATGCAATAAAATTCACAAACTTTGCGAATCTTGCAGGGGGAGTTTAGGCAAGTACAATGTTTTCACGATCATCGTGTTCGGTGTCACCTTGATGTTCCATCGACCTGAAAAGTCGTGACATTTTGGAGCTACTCCAGAAATTTCAGCTAATTTTTTTTTGGCCCACGATCAAAAATTGGAATAGACATTGCACCTCAAGTCAAAAGACGAAACTTTCAGAAAATCTTGTAAAACTCAAGACGTAAAAATCAGATGGGATTTCGGCAAAACCACGTGAGACTTTTACAAAAACCTTGCGAGATTTTTGCCAAAGTACCATGTGGCGAATCACACGAGACTCCCGCCAAATTACGTGAAGCTAAAATCCCGCGAGTCTTCTGCTAAAATCTCTGCAGAATTCTAAATGCTAAAATCCAGTGAGGAAAATTCCGCAAGACTTCATCGGTTTTATCCCCGCCCACTCCGCCCAGCAACTGCTGTGTTAGCTTCTTAAGCTAGCCGCAAACCGGCTAGCCGCGTGTTCGTTTTTCCTGAGGTTGGTGGTCGAACTTCAAGATACTACCGTGCAGGCCCGATGACGTCGTTAACGCAGAACAAGGCCGAGCGGTTTTCTTATTTGAATTTAAGTGTCGCTTTCCTCAGGACAAATACCTGAAGATTATTCAGCGGCTACGTCTGGTAGGTGAAAATCTTTGGTGGAATGCAAGATGGACGTCAAATGTCTTGGTCATCGTCATCATCTGTGAGCTCCGCCTCGGCCGTGGCCTTCTCGGGGATGGCCTCCATGCTGCGTCGGCTACTTTTAGAGTCGAACGAGCCGCTCGCCGGTCGTCCTTTGCCAAGGTCGCACGTTAGTGCTGCGTAATGAATCTGCTTCAGGTTCTCCTGCACTTCGCCGCGGGCGTGTTTTAGGAGGTCCGCCTGGCCCTGAGGGGAGAGAACGATAGAAATGTCTTTGGTGGCCAAACTGACCTTGTCAGTACATCATGACGCCGCTTTAAAAAAAAAAAAAAAAAAAAAGACAATTGTGAATGAAGGAGTCACCTTGAGGATGGTAATGTTCCACGTGAAGCTCTCCACGGCCTTATGAAGCTTGCGACCCTTCAGACCTTCCTTCACCGCCAAGTCATGGAGGTTCTGGTGGAACTGCATAGCTGAGACACCCATCAACATGAGATGGGAGAACTTTTTTTTTTTTTTTTTTTTATTCCCTCATCCAGAACTGGCTGCACCTGCTGAGCCGAGGCTTTGCTGTAGTCGGTATGAAATGTGATTTGAAATGCCTTCATTGAAAAGGCAATATTTCAAGCTATTGTTTTTCAAAGTATTGCCAGCCCCCGCGGGAACCTTTGAGTGTGTAACCGAGAGCTAAACTGCACTCTGAGCGAATGAACATTGGAGGGGAGACATCCTTCCGCTGTGTGTGTGTGTGTGTGTGTTTTTAATGGCCCAGACTGTTATTGCTTTTTTTTTTACAACCTCCAGTTGGAACGCGAGTGAGGCGGGGTCTTAAGAGGCAGTAAAGTCAAAGGAACAAACGTAACGTTAATGTCCAAGGTGATGACGTTGGATGAAGAGGAAGGAAGCCTCGGTGGCGTTTGCGCGTGCTTGACATTTGCTAGCTTAAGAGGTTCTGGCGGGCGGGCGGGCACGCAACCTACATATTATTTGGCGGCTTCTGCCCTCAGCTGGAATCGAGGCTCCTCGTGGGTCCTGTTGGCGCCGTTGCCATGGAAACACGAGAAGACAGGGGGGGGGGGAATAATCGTTGGGGCGTTTCCCCCGACTGACATGAAACGCTTAATGACATCGCGCCGTCGCCTCTTTACCGCGCATTTCCAATTCCGTCTGTCTGCACGTTATGACGACAAGACGCAAACGTAACATATGTAGGGGGGGGTTGCCTAGCAACACTGGACAGAATCTGGCAGGAGCGCAGCGGGAGGAGGGAAGATCCTTCTTTTCCTGAAGGGTGACTGTGCAAGACGGACGGTGGAACGCAAACTCGGGAATTGCAACGGTCCGAACAAGCGCGCCCAGACAATTTTGCTTTGAAGCTCAAACTCAACAATGAACAATGCCACGAGAAAGTCCAAAATGGGAATCCGCCTGTGAGTCTTTGTTTTCATCTGCGGTCTATTTTAGTCATGTGTCCTTTTCATAATTGTTGTATTTAAAAAATAAACAAAAAGAGACCTTTCCAGTCATGCTTCAAAGACCAACTTGTCAACCATGCAGAAGCCGGGGGGATTTTTTTTTTCTTCGAAGTCAGCCCCCAAAACCACTTCCAGTGAGCAGCATGAGAGTTGGTACTGGTAGGCATTTTCTAAACTTAGCAGAGCCACAAAAGCATTTTGAAAAAGCAATGCCTGCAAAGAGTCAGGAAGTCTGCACTATTTCAAGTTTCTCAACTTCCACCACCCTTCAAAGACTCTGGATTTCTATCTATTCTATGTCTATCCATTTATTTCTCAATTCATTTTAAAAGCAGTGCCTGGGAGCGAGAAACCATTTTAGTGCTATGTGAATATTAGATTAACTTGGATCTAATTAATCTACCCTGAATTTTATTTGACTGAGGAAAATGGGACGTTTGCTAGCGAGCGCCGCAGGTGGACGAGTTCCCCCGTGATGAGACGACACGCTCGCTCAAATTGCTCAGAGACGAGAAGCTTTTGTTTGGGGATTTTGGCTGGCGGTAAAAGAGAAGGACAAGCAGTTTTGTTTGTTTTTGCAGGGCAGAATATGAATGAACGATTACAAGCGAGTGATTTGGCGGATTTAGCGATGTTTGTCTTTTGATTTACCAACAGGCCCTGTCTGGCCGCGGCCACCCACTTCCTACACACACACACACTCTCAAAGTGAGTAGATGCGGTTGCAACCTTCACTATCTGTTCTAATCTGATTTGACTTTATGAAGATAAACATCGTTTTTTTTTTTGCCACCGATGCGTATGTTTGTATTCACACTTCAGCAAGCATTAGCGTTAGCTCATAAACGCCGTGACCGCCAAAGCAGCAGTTAGTCAACAGGAGTTCGCACATTTTGTGTGTGTGTGTGTGTGTGTGTGTGTTACAATAACAGTTACATCACATCCTGGAGCGCTCCGCAAGATGTTAAGCAGCAGCGGAAGAGGAGCTCCAAATAACAGCTTGTTTAGCTTGAAATATCCGCAATTATTTTGAGGACCTTGAAAAACTGACTGTTGTTACTTTGCGGAAATAAACTCGGGATGTTCGATATCCACTCTTTTTTTCCCAGACCGAGTACTCAATTAAATAGACGCCGATACCAATTCTAAGTACCGATACCACTTGTACTTTACATATGATTTTTTTGTTTTTAAACTTGACCTATATATATATCTATATCCTAATACCAAATTTCCTCAAAATCGCTTGAAATGAATGTTAATTTCATATTCTCATAATTTCTAGTTACCAGCCTTGAAATTTGGTACCGATACTAAAACCTGCTATCGGTCCCTAAAATAAACCAAATGTAGCTTAATCCTTACCGGCTTTTTGGGTTTGGAGGATCCGTTCGTAGACCCCGTCAGAGTTCTCCAGGAGAGTCTTGCTGGTCTGGATCACCTGACACCAATACACACACACACGGAGCATTCACATTAGCCACATGGTCACGCTGTGGTTTTCAGGAAGCTGGGAGGTCTCTCCGAAAAAGACAGCAGCCACTATTACAGGAAGGCCCGCGTGGGCGAGGTCGCAAAAGCCTGAAATTAGAGGGAACGTAGACAGGAGGGACTTTTCTATTAAAAGCCTCGCTCGCTCGCGTCTGGAGGGCTGAAACGCAGACGCGACTGGCTTTGAACAGACAAAATGTGTCTCTTGGGGTAATTTTAGCAAGTCAAACGGCAGGGTGAGTCATGGCGAGATGCTAAGTTTAGCTGTGACGCCGCAGGCAGACGCTAGCTTACGGGTCCGCGTGAATTCTTCAAGAAACGACAAAACGCAATGTAACACGAGTCGGATTGCAATCCCGGGCGTTCGATTCCGGGGTGGAAATAAATGTGCTGCAACACCACGTTCATTTCCCAACGTGTGCAATCGGTTTATTAGCAATACCTTAAAGCTCACAGCACAGTGTTTTTTTTTTTTTTTTTTTAATGACGATAATTTTGTCGCAGCACGGCAAAGCCCCGCCGGTGATTGCACCGTGGCGACGCCGCAGCTGCAGTAAAAACCTGCTCATTGCTGCGGCGGCGCACGCTGTCATTACCTCCCCCAGGGTGGAATCAAATGGCCATGTGATTTATTTTAAGATGCTGCTTCCATCTTCCACCCAGACAAAATACAGTTCCCCCTTTTTTTTGGCTCCAAGTGGTTTGGGAAGTGTCTGCTTATCTTGCCACAGCCAATCCTGCAGGTGCTGTTTTCTTTTTTTTTTTTAACTTTGTGTGAAAATCAATTATCTGCTCAAAACATAATACTCACTGACCTTGTTTATTAACAAAGAAATTTTGCTCAAAGTAAATTAATTAAATTTTATTAAAATTAATTCATTAAAAAGAATTTTATTCACTATATTACTTTCGAGGTGCAGCGTATATCCGCACGTCTGAGCGGCAAACACATTTGCATTCCCCATTTGCAGCTTTTGTTCCTCATAAAAGACTTCTTTTTATAGAGAACTCTGGGGTCAGACCCAGATTCTCTTCCCGCCAATTAGGAAGCAGAACAGTCCGTCCCCACGGTGGGCCCGTCACACACAGCCCAGTGTGTCCTAATGATCCCCCACATTATTTACAGCGCTTTTAGTTTTCATGAGGTTGGTGGTTGTGCTGGGCAAATACCTGACACACACACACACACACTCTCTTCCCCCTGAACTCAATTGTCCTCTTTCCGTCACAAGCAATTACCTCGGCGAGGGTCACCTTAACAAGCGCGCGTTACGTAATAACAAATAAAAAAAAAAAAAAAGCTAAACAGGCGCGGCGTGCCCGTGCTGCGCATTTGATTAGCTGCTAAATTATTCAGCGGCGACGACTGACAACAACATCCGCTCGTCTAATGTGCCAAGAGACTCTGGAAGGAATTCAGCAGTGCGTAACAAAATAAAAAAAAAATAAAAAATAGGGAGACGGGGGAAGCCGAGTGTGTTGCGTAACGCGCGGGTATTGATTTTATTACTTAACAGCAGCGGCTGCGCTATTAGCTCGCCAAGGCCGCGTGTCCCCGCAAAAATCAAGCTATTGATGTGAACGCTGCTGGCGCTGATTATTTTTCCATGCTGGTGGTGAGACAAAAAGAAAATCAAAACACAAATGCATTCATGTCTGTCCTACAATGCTCTTTGCTAGCTAATAAAATGTCATTCTTTCAAAAATATCATATTCTACTGGACTCACCAGGTCATAAGTGGTGACCACCTTTTTGAGGACCTCTGGGAGCAAACCTTGAGGCTCCATGACTGGATAGTGGTCAGCCAGGTTGAAGAGTAGAAGAGGTCCGCTCTCCTGCGCGCTAAGTCGAGGGGACAGCGCCAGGATGCACTGCTTGAGATTAGCCACCGCCGAAAGGCCGCACAGTTCTTTAAAGGACACCACGGCGTTCTGCGGAAAGAATTTTACAAAGCCTTACTTTGGTGTCACCTTGAGGAGTGGACGCAACAAAATCTGACCTGCATGTTTTCTCGGAGGTCCGTGGCCTCCCTCAGCGGCGGAGTGGCCGTCTTGAAGACGTCGTCCAGCGCCTTGACGAGCAGCACCCTCATGCTGGCGTACTCCCGGTTCTTCTTGGCCTTGCGCACCGACAGGCCTCTCTTGTGGGGCTTGCCGCCTCCCCTCCGGTTGGTGATGGCCACGTGGACGAAGAGCAAGGTGTGCGGCAAGACCTCGCCCGTCAGCGACTGCAGCGGAATGTGGCGGAAACCCGCTTGCAGGCACTCGAAGGGGATGGTGTACTGGCCGATGAACTCGTCGCCGATGTAGTCGTCGTCCAGCACCACGAAGCGAACCATGGCCAGCTCGGGCAGGTTGATTTGAAACTCGAAGCTCTCGTCGAAGAGCGGGTTGTCCCCGTTCTGGTTGACCGTCTTAGTCCTTTGCTCGGCGCAGTCGGCGGGGATGCCGTGGATCTCCACGTAGACGTAGGGGTCCACCACGTCCCCTTTGGCGCCCGAGCCTTTGGGTTTGGGAAAGTTCTGCCCGCTGATGATCTTAATGTGCAAGAGTTGCGGCGAGACGCCAGGCACGGAATCTTTTGTGTTGGCACTGAAATAGGACACCTGCTCGCGCATAATGGACGGCCGCAGGACGTAGCCGCAGTTCCCGTTCTGCCGGAACCAGCCGATGTTCAGGTCCATCATCAGACCCGGAGTCTGGTAGTTCATTGCCACGATCTGGCAACCGCACTTCCAGAAGTCCTGCGGGTTCATGTTGCTGGAGTCGATCCGCATGGGACTCGGGTAAACCCGGGCCAGGAACTTCTTGTTGTAGTTGACAAAGTCCCCGGGAAAGTCGCTGGCGCAGCGGCCGGCAAAGACCTCGTTGAAGGAGCAGAGCTCCCAGTGCTTCTGGCCTTGGAAGGACGTGGGGAAGTCCTTGAACTCCACCGACTTGCACAAGGTGACCAGGTCGGAGAGGTCCTTTGAGAGCTGGAACTTCTTAGGCGCGACCGTCTGTTGCTCCGGCGAGTCGATGCTCATTCTCTGCGACATCTCGGCGCCCTCGTCCTCGTCCGTCACCTCGCCCTCGGTGGCGGTGCAGTTAGTTCCGAGTTTCTTGCCCTTCAGCAAGATCTTCCCCTTCAGATCGGCGGGGGACGGGAGGTAGCAGTCGTCGGGTTTGGGGGGATCCAGGCTGAGCTTATCCCCCAGGATCTTCTTCAGGTGCTGAAACATGACCTTCTGCTGCATCAAAGAGCAGTGGTTCTCCAAACACAGGATCAGCGGGAACTCCGACGCCACAAAGGCGTACTTGTTGACCACGTCGATGACGCTGCGAAACACAATCTGCGAGGTCATGGTGTGACCCGTGTAAATGACCGGCTCGTTGTCGGGTCCGTCCCAGACGTCCAGCTCCACGCTGCGACAGCCCATTTTCAAGGCTCGGATGTAACCCGTCACGTCTGAAGGACCCCTGAACTGATCTTCTATCAGGTACGTGTTGTGAGATGCGTTGATGTAGTAGTGGGACAAGGGCTGCTTCATGTCTTGGCACACCGTTTTGTGCTCCGGGTCGAATATGTGGCACTCCGGAGAAAGAAGGTAGTTAGTGAAGCCGTCCAGAGAGAGCCAGCCTCTGAGCCGACCCTCTTTGGATGGCTCGTACTTCTGGATGACCTCGGCGCTGGTGTCCTCGCTGACTTGCGCCATGCCTTGCTCCGCCTCCAGGAAAATCATCAAATCCTTGGTGTCCAAAAACTCCTTGTTGCTGGAGAACTGGACAAAGAGAAAATAGATTTCCGGCCTGGTGCAGAGGTCGTGGAAGACCTCGATGAACTCGTCTCTCGTCACCTGAGAGCCCGCCTTGTCCTTGACTTTGTGGAGCTCTTTGAACTTGAGCTCGATTTTCACATTTTTAAGTCCCGGGTTCAACTTTTTGACCAGCTGCACAGCAGCGCAAATTGTGATTTGTTGACTGTTGTCGCCGCGGGCTTCGCTGAAAAGTTCACCCAGCCACGACGAACGCATGTTATTCTGAGTGCTCTCGATCATGTTCAGCGTATGCTTCCCGTAGGAGATCAGATACCTCAAGCCGGTAATCCAGGTGTTGGCTACGTCGGCGGTATTGGCCACCAAGTCCAGCGACTCGTAGTTCTCGCCAAAGATAACCGAGAAGGCGCAGTCCTCCGAGATCTGGTCGTAAGTCCCGTTGGTTCGAAAAGTGTCCGTGTTCTTCCCCGTGCGAACCTCCTTGATGGACTTGACGTCGATTTTGGCTTTGTCCGACTCCTTCTTGGAGGGCTCCCAACGCAGGGACTGCATGTCGGCGTCCAGCAGGAAGTAGCGGTGGTAGACGCGCGAGTTGGAGCGCACCTTCTTCAGCTCGGAGCCTTCCACCATGGCGGTGATGCAGTCGCTGGCGCTGCTCATCTTCTTCTCGGTGGGCATGCTGCTGAACGACACCGTCTTCTTCCTCTCCTTACGCTGTCTCGACGAGTCCTGGGAAGTTCAGAAGAAGAATGAGCTGCCTGGCATCAGACCGGACTGGTGCCGCAAAAAATGGCCAATTACAGCAAGATGAAAAATAGGGTTAAAAAAATAATAAAATAAATAAAAAATAGGGTTAAAGAAAAAATAAATAAAATAATAAAATAACAGAATAAAATAATAAATAAATCACACCTTCTACTTTATATTAGGTCACCTAGGAATTTTTCAAAATTATGTGGGGGAAAAAAAAAAAAAAAGCATGACACGTCTTCTTTAAGGCATGAAATCAAATCCAAAAGCGCCGACAGCCTCGTCGCCTCCTGAACTGTGAACATATTTTGTGCTTCCGACTTCAGCCGTGGACCACAAGTACCTGTCAATGTGCATTACCGGGAAGTTCCCTTCCGGAGAGAAAAAGTTGCCCGCACGAATCGACTCAAAGTCTGCAGGCAGCGTTGACATTTTCAGTGAACTCTTTTTTTTTTTTTCTTCTCCCCCACTTTTTTATATTTCTTATTTCCCCTATCGTCGCTGCAGCAGCAGCAGCAAGTTCAACATGAGGGCAAACTTTTATGGAGTTCAGAAAGTCAGACTTGTACATCCTGTGAGGAAATAATGGTACCCGTAAAAACTCGAGTGATATCATGTTCCCGTGTTAAAACTTCATCTGCTTTTTTTCAGCTCATTTCGAGTCACGAAAACGTAACACAAACTGGCAAAGGCGTATGAATGCATGAGCAGACATAATCCTTACGAGTCGGGCAAAAGCATGCGAGCGAGTCAAAGCAGCGGCGCGCTAATGACTCGTGTCTACTTCCTGTAGATTAACCTCCGCTTCCTTAGGTCAAGTATTTTTTCTCTCCCGTCTCACCCATTTGCTCTATCCAAGGAATCCTTTCCCTTTAATTTCTAGAGCTTTTTTTTTTTTTTTTTTAGGCCGGGGGTTATTTGAGCAATCCAGGAAATGGAAGGGTGAGGCGAGCGACACTTGTGTAACTCTGTTACACTTCATCTGACGCAAGAATAAGCAATGTGCACACATCTGCAACGGCTGGAAGAATTTCTCCGACGTGCCAGCCACCTGGGGTCGGCCGAGAGGCTTTCTCGAGGCTTGGAAATCAATTGAAAAAAAAAAACACACACGGCGTCTTGTGCTGCGGAATAAACAAAACACCTGTGTCTTCTCGGAGCCCGGACGTGACTGTCACATGAGATGAGACAAGAGTCGGTTGTGTGACTGGCTTATGAATGCTCAATGTGGATGTCTTTCCACAGCATGGGTATGAATGGACAAGAGGGGGGGGCACTGCCCAATCAGATGGGAGCTAGCGGCGATGATAGATTTCCCATGATAAACAAAAAAGGGAAATAAATAACGGTGTTGAAATTTCGCTCAAGCAAAAGGTGTTACATTCGTCACGCCGCAGAGAAGTGTTAGTAACAACGCACACTGGGTGTCAAAAGGTTTAAAAAAAAAAGATTACAACAAAATATAACACACTTTAAAGCATTTTTATTTTGTTTTGAGGGCTTTCGACAGCTAGCTAGTAATCTAACCGCGCGGCAAAAACGCACAGGCTAGCCGCTGATGCTAACAAAGCTACTCTTTCTTCTATATTAATGCCACACTTTTCGTTTTAGTGAAAAGGATAAATACATTTCAACTGGCGTGAGCTGAAATGAGAAATGCAAAGGAGGCTATCATCACGATCACAAGACACCTGCTAATTTGCAACTGCTTCACGCCGCCAGCCAGATGGACCAGTTCTGTTTTTCCATCGCAAAGTGTAAATACGCCACGGGGCCGGTAAACATTTAACGCTGGTTTGTCAAACAGTCTTGAAAACAGACCCCCCCAAAAAATCCAGTTTAACTGACATGTCTAAAATGGTTAAAAAGAAAGAAACTTGGAAACAAAAGGCTACCATGGAGAGCAGAAAAAACAAAACAATGCGTCCATTTGTTCCTTTAACGCTGGGATCAATGAGAAGATGATGTTTATTTTAAATAGCCGGAGGCTAAAGTGACTTAACAGCTACCGAGCACACAATGCAAAATGGAGGCGATTCAAGACTGACTGGTTTGCAGCAGTTTAAAGGAAAACAAGCGATTTGTCCCGCGGTGTTTGGTTTGGTGCGGACCATCGTAATTATCATGGTAAATATTGAGACGCTGAAGCCTTCCATAAAAGACAAAAAGTAAACGCTGTGTATCCAAAATGAAATCGGCAAATTTATAAAAACAAAATTTAAACACCAGGGAAATAATGGACAATAAACGACTCGTGATGTTTCTCCATCGGCGTTGGAAAAGCCAAGGGCCGCAAAAGCAGGCTCGGATTTGGAAAGTGTTTCACAGAGCATATCAATTATCTTCCGCGCTGATTCACAGGGGGTGCTCGATGGTGTCGTGTGATTACGGGACTCTTGTTTCGTTTTGGTTTTCAGGCCACTGAGCATTGTGAATATGCTGGGTAGAAAAAATAGAAAAACTGCGTGGCGGCGACAATGCCACACGTGGAAACTACTGGAGCGGAATGAGAGAAGTCATAATGTTATTTTTTTAACTACCACTCCTTTCTCGTTCACAAAGTAGTGCTGATCCATGCAACGTCAACTGTGAGTGTTTCTTGAACCAATCATATTCTCTATTCCTCCTTGCATGGCGTCATTTTTTTTTTCTTCTGAAAACAGGCAACATCAATCATACCCGGAGGAATCTAGAGAAAATATTCTGAATCCCTCCAGAGCATGATGTATTATTTAGTTTTTCGGGATGTCATTTGATAAATACTGACGTTAATGCAGTTGTGAGCAATATTGATTAGCAACCATATTGTGGTTTTACTAAGAAATTGATAGTTGGGTTCCCACTGGAGGGATAAATGCATAACTGCTAAAAAGTCATTTGTAAGCCACTTTTTTTTTTTTTTTAAATGCTGAGTCTTGTGGTATCAAACTTAGCATTAGCTGATGGAAACGTCTGCAAGGGGTTACGACACGCGGAAGGCTCCACTCCTACATGCTGTCATCATCTTTGCTCCCTGTTTGGCAATCTGAAATGACTGTTTGCAAAAATAATCAAAGTACACAATGTACTACTGTAAATAGCCCATTTGGTGTACCAGGGTGTGTATTGGAAAGTGGCCGGTGGAGATAATTAAAATATGTTTTAATGAGCTTCCATATTTCCACTCACCTTGATGATACTGCTCCTCCGGGGCATGTCTGCCTTGTTGTCGGGCTCGACGGAGGCTTCCACGCTGTCACTACCTTGGTCGACCATGTTGTCTTCACACATGCCACAGTCGCCGTTCGACACCGAGCCCTCGCCGGGCATCTTCACAGCGGCTTGCACGCCCACCTCGGCCCCCGCGTGATCCAAGAGGCTGACGCCGTCCTCCTCGAACTCCGCCATGGACGCACACACTCAGTTGCGAAAAAAAAAACCCTTCTGGTTCGGATTCAATCCGATTTCCTGGTTAGGAACATCCGCGCGAGGTGTTTCTGCTGCCGCTGCTTCTCGATCATCCGCAGCCGGGTGCTCGGAGGTGCCGCGCGGCTAGCAGGGAAGGCGTGTGCGCGGGGAGACGGCGGCGGAACCACTGGTGGTGTCGGTACACGACACCGTGACATTGGATCGAAATGGTAGCGAGCGGTTTAGACAAATTGCAAGGCTGACGGTTGTCTTTCAATGGCAAAACCCGCCGCCGTTCGACTCACCGGGGGATCTCCAGTTCATCGGTGGCGGGGTAGTTCTCCATTTGAGGGGGGAGGCGGCGGCGGCGGTGCGTTAACAGCTGCTCCGGCTACTGAGTGCCGTTTAGCTACCTAGCCAGCTACCTAGCCATTCAGCTAAGAGAGTTAGCCAACTTGACAACTTCTGGGTGTTTGAAAAAAATCTCCTTCCAAAAACAAGGGGGACCACCAGCTCGGAGGGGGGGCAGGGGGCTTCCCTGGACTCTGTATCCGGGAAATGTGCAAGCAGCCGTTGTACGTTTGAACCGCAACTACCACAATTTATCTGTCCACGCGCCAGCAACTTGTGTCGTCTCGTGAACGCGCGCCGGTCGGCAACAACAGAATGTGCTGTCAATCAAAACTCATTGTTATTGTTGATTTTTTCTTTTTTTTTTAAGTGCAGCAAATAAGATTTGACTATAATGAGTTTGTCATTCAATGCATGACACACACTGCGCTACAACCATAAAATAAAAACTTAATTACTTCTCTGACATCGTGGCAGCAGCCTCACGTTGATGTTGTTGCTTATGAAAACAAAAAAAAAAAACACTTGCATCAGTTAACAAATTAATGTTGTCGTTTTCTGATGGAGAAAAATCCCGCTTATTTAATTTATTTAGACAAAATAACATCAGCATCGAGCATCAACACACAAAATGCATAACAATGTAGCCAATCAGCGATGATCTTGCATGACAGCTACCAAAGAACTTTCTCGTCTCATCACCACGCAATGATGAACACAATGAAGAACAGAGCACATGAAGCATCCAATCAGACATGATGTTACTCTGCATGACTTCATACATTTATGCATAGGCCACTGGTTCACATCCAGCAAAACAAATACTGGACTGTATGGAATCTCTGCATGCAGAGGCAGCGTGAGGGGGGACACGATTGGGGGTTTAGACAACAGTGCCATCTGCCGGTCAACAAGGATTAGTGACGTCAATGTACATACAGTTGATTAAATATTAATTACGGTGATTATTCACTGAATTAATGAATTAGAAAATGGAAAACTTTCTTGGATTAAATAAAAAAATAGAGAAATACTGTATTCCAGAGTCTAACTGCCATCACTGGACTATTTTTTGACATCAAAAACTATGATAGTTTGAATTTTTTTTCTGTATTGGATGACCACGAAATTGTACCACTTTTTGAAGTGCTCCATTTGGATGTTCCATTGTGGTGATGATGATGATAAAGTGGTTGCAGATGTACCTAACACTAAGTCTTCATTTTAAACATATCTGCCTTGCATCCATCTCCCTTAAAAGGTAAACAAGACCAGGTAGGAATAATCCATAGCTCTCATCTATTGAAATGTCTTTTTTTTTTTTTTACATTTTCATTTTAACAAAAAGAGGCTTTGTGCAAGAGCAGCTTTTTAATCTCTTGAGACACAATAAGCATCTTGACTATGGCAGATTATAAACCTTTGTAAGAGGAGCTTCATGTTCCATCTCTGCCTCTTCTTCTTGCTCCTAACTACAGTGTACCTTTTACAGTAGACCCCAGCGCTGCCCAGCATGTTGAGCTTCAATATAGCTGCAGCTCACTGTAATCACAATCAGATCAATAACTAATCTTGCAGTATGGCACAGCATTAGAAGACAATACGAGGTTTGCATGGTGTGATTCGAACCCCTTCCAGAGTTGCTTTTAATGAGAGAAAAGAAGATCGAGATATTTGAAGTAATAGCGGCTTTCAAGTAATCATCAGCTGTCGCATGGAAACCCTACAGAGTGAGGAAGGTGAAAATAATGTGTGGGTGAGGGTGGAAAAAAGGGAAGTATCATTTTTCTTTTGTATGCAAGGTGGGGAAGAAAATTGCAATGTGATGCCTGACATGTTCCATTCTAGCTATACTATGTATTCATACAAAAAGTATACTTGATAGCATCTTAGGAAGGCAACTATTCAAATTTTATTTTTAAGTACCTTAATGTACTTGTTGGAAGCCCATCTATTAGGAATTTTAGGACCAAAGACAGGTCTCGTCAAAGTTGACAGGTTAAGAAACCAGACTTTTAATATTAGTGCATATATATATATGTTTTAGTGGATAAACTAAATCAAAGTGATGAGGAAATATGACTAAAGCCAATTTTTAAATTTATTTGGGGGTAAAAAAAAACCCGGCAGGTTTCCATGAGGCTCATTTTCTCACATTGGCCACTAGAGGGTGCTGCTACCTCACTATAAAACACAGCGACGCCCCTGATTCTAGTCCACGGCAAGGAATTGAGGACGCGCTTTAAATCAAACTAGAATCTAAAACAAATTACCTCCACTTTAAGTAAATCACCATAATGTGACAATTACCTAGATGTAAAAGAATGATCTTTGCTACAGCTTTGGTACTGAATGTCATTAAAATGTGTCCCTAATGAAGTTGCCGTGGAAACCACAGTTTAAATATATATAAAATGGTTATTTATCAATATAGCTAGCTAACATTTGATCTTTTGTAGATATCTGTCAAAAATAAATAAAAAAAATAGCAATAAAGAAAGACCATTTGCCTTTGGATAGTGCGTTTGAAGATTTACAGTGCCATAAATGTACAAAGTTAAGGGGTAATTGGTCAGATTGTAATAAGTGTGACTGTAATAAAATAGATGTTTTGACCCTAAATGCTGTTGCAAGTAAAGCCCCATCACAGGTCTGTCTTGAGTCTATCCCCCCCCTAAAAACATCCAGCCCCCTGTCCTCCCTCGACTCTGGTATTTCCCAGTGACCCCCCCAATTCCATCCCCTCCCCTCCCCTCGCGTCTCCTCAGATGGATTCTTCAGCCAGTCGAGTGGAAGCTGCACGGCAGACGTCGACTCGAAGCTGCCGGGTCACAACACTCGCATCCAGACGATCACGTGAACGCGCAGACACGCAGGGTCGAACGCGCGCACGGAAGAGGTGGGGGGGAGAAGAAGAACATAAGGAGGAGGAGGTGAATAATGTGACAGGATGTGGTTTCCCTGAGCTGACAGAACATCCGCACTTGAAGAGTCTTGACGGCCGCTTCTGGAGTACTGCGTTCAGCCACATACGAGAGCTCGGAACCAAAACCGCCTTAACCTTCCTCCACGCGTGGGATGCTTCGCTCCGCGTGACGCAGACTCTACTTTAATCCACAGCGAGAGGTAAGTTCGCTCATGCGCTCATTTCCACCCCATTTTCACCCGTTTTACGCGCTGGTTGCAAAGTTGACAGTTTCGTCGGCCGTCACCGGTGCGTACAAGTTTGGTGCACGCGTGCCTGCGCTGACGTCACGTGAGTTTTGGTGCCAGCGCGTGTCGGTTCCACCACGATCGGCCGATATTATATATATTAAATAGCTTAAAGATGGCGTTTCAAACTTATCTTAACCATAAAAGGCTTTTTATAAAATGGGCTCAAGGTGTGAAGAAGCTGGAGTGACTGACGCTAATTACTACTTTCCTATCTGTCACTGACAGTGACAGCAGGGACTTGTGGTCAGGGTAGGCAAATGAGGCAGTGCCGCCCCCCTGCTGGCTGTTCTCTGCATGTGAAGAGTAAAAGAAGAAAAAAAACAACTAATGATTTTATTAAATCATGTTCCATTCTAGTTCTAATTTGTAAACTTAATAGTCAACAACTCTTTTTTTCTACAGCTTCCTGAGTCACAGTTGTTAGTCTTCTTCATATGTTCCTGACTCATTAATACAGACAAAACAAAAATAAGTCAAAATTGCAACTGGTAAATAGGTGGTGCTTCACGGTATTGCGCAATCATGCTATTGTCCAGACATACTCCATATATGGTCATAATATTGCAATGCGAGTTTCGGTAAGTGATGGCAGGTTAAATAGGAAAAACAAGCTGAGGGATGTCAGTGAGGAGGAAGTATGGGGGCATGAGAGAGGAAAAGGCGTGTGTGTGTGTGTGTGTGTCTCGGCGTGCTTGTGCGAGAGTGAGAGTGCAGATAATTAGTTCCAGCTGGTGGCCTGTAGAGTTAACTTTACGCTGTTGGTACACACACACAGTAAGCGTGTACACACGCAAAATCCCAGACGCACACAATTGTAAATGTGGAAGTGATTGGCGTTGCGTCACACTGCAGTCATGCCACCAAAGCCGCAGGAAAGAGGTCAAAGTTGAACTAATGGCCAGATGAATGCTGACGAAATGCGTAAAGTTTGGTTTTCCTTCCTTGCCTTCTACCACGTTCTGTGCTCCAGATGTTTGTGTCGCTGGTCAGGAGTGACATGGCGTGAAACCTCGGTTTACTCCGCGTTAAGTCTGCAAGTGAGTGTCTTCTTCGGATCTTCAATGGTGGAACTTAATCCTTGAGAACTTTCACCAGGGCCTTTTAAGATAACAGAAGATCGCGCCATGTAGCCATCCATGCTAAATTGCTAGCTAAGCACATGTTTACACTCACGACTCTGTAGCGCCCCCACTAGGGAGTTACGCCTCTCGTTTTGTAAACATCATTAACACGGACGGTGACGCGGGTACGAGGGGACATTCCCTTTGATTGGCTCTTTACCGCCCGTGTGTCATTGTCTGCTTTTAACGACTTGATGTTTGCGTGTTTGGAGGTCCCGTGTGGGTTGTTTAATGTCATTCAGGTAAATTGACTGCTGACTCAAATGGTTTCTCCTCGCTAAAAGACAAATGAGGAGGAGTCGGGGAGCTTTCAAAGGGCACTGACGTAAACGCAAAACTAGCAACTTTATTTGATTTTTTTTTAATATAGCCGAGCTTTAGCATATGCTTATCTTTAGCATATGCTAATTTAATGTGTCCCACAAAAAACGACTACAAGACTAGAACTCTAACCTCGACTTCAAACCCTAATTCAAAACTTGTTGTTATAGTCATGCAAGGATCACTGACTTGTCTTGTAACGATTGTGTCGGGAAAATTGCTGCGCTTATTGATTGTGTAATGCGCACCTGTCGATAAACGCCTGAGGGTCTAACAACTTCCGCTTCAGGCTAGTTTATTATTATTATTTTATGAATTAATGAGCCTTGGTGGAGCAACTTTATGTGAAACTTTGAGCCGATAAGATACCAATGTCGATAATGCGATACCATATATGGAAAAAGCTAGTGTACATATGAGGTGGTTCACTCGAATCGATGTGATTGCCAAGTGTTCAGAAAAAAGATTCAAAATGATTCATTGATATGATTCGCTCAAATTTAGGGCTGCAGCTATGTTTTTGGGTTTTAATATTCTGCTAGTTAAGCGATCGATTAATGGAGGAATTGGAGAGATTTTAGTTACAAGCATAGTTTTGGAATTCAATTTGTATCTCAAGGCGCCACTTTGATTCATTTCGATTCGATAAATTACAATCCACGATGCACACTTGCTCGAATCTTCCTACAACTTCCTCTCCAAAACCAACTTTGAATCCCATCGTGTTTGCGAGCGTTCAGACGGTCGACTACCTCCAGGCTGTTTACAAACGTATGACGGAAATGCTTCTTTTTTTTTTTAACCTAAATCCTGGTGCAGACGGATTATGCGGTGAAAATCAAACTCATGACCGCCTAAGGCATGCGAGAGGAGTCGGGAAGAGAAGAGGAGGCGGCGGCGATGGTGGTCCTGAAGAGAGCCAGAAAGAGAGAAAGTGACAATGAAAGAAGAGAGAGAGCGGCCGAGAGAGATTGCTGCCTATTATTCTTCTGAGAAGCCGACAGTCGACGAGGGGCTCGTTCCCATGGCGATAGCAGCCTTCATGTGTGTGTGTGTCTGGGCCTTGAGACGGTATGGAGGCGGTGGCGGGTTTTGGCTGGGGTCGGCATTGTGCCGCTCGCTCGCCTCCTGAAATTGGTGCACGTGCGAGGCCCTCTCCGATTGGTCGGCCGATGACATCGTCATTCGGCAATGTCAAGCATTGTGCGCATTTTAAAGGGAAGCCACTTCGATCGGACCGGGAAAAAGCACTCGGCACGAAAATGAGGTCTAAGTTTTAACGTGTTGTTGTGGGATGTGCAGTCAACGTCGTCGTCGTGCGTTTGGTTAGCCACGCCACTTCCTGTTTACTCCTCCGACTGATGCGTTCCCAAATTCATTTCCAGCATCTTCTCCCTGGGCTCCTTTTGTTTGCCGTTCCGCCGCATCTTCATTTCACGCTCGTCGGTCCCGCCTCGCCCGTTTCCCTACCTCGATTGAGTTTCACCTTTCCCCCATTCTTGCCGCTAACCTCATTAGCCCGAGCCGCCGTTTGCTCATTTCCTCTTTTTGTCCCGCTACCACCCGCCAACTGTGCACACTTCCTCAGCCCACAAATCCCCCAAGGGGGTGGAGGAGAGGGGGGGGGGGGGGCACGTCCTGTGCTGTCGTTTCATCGTGTCCGGGCAAGATCATGTGACCGGGCCTAAATAGCCCCACATTTGATTTAAAAGCGAAAAGACGCCGTGCGGCCGTTCGTCGGTTCTTCTATCTATCATTTCCCCTTAGCCTCCGTCCGTCCGTCCATCGATTCCTTACACAAAGAATCAATTTGGTGTTTTGGGGATGCGCTACGACTTTCCGTCCTTCTCCTTCATGCTAGTTTGCATTTCATTTCCACTCTGATGTGAAGCGGAACGGCGTGAAAAATCGTCCGTGTTTATTTTTTGATGTATTTGAAAAGGCTTATCCTCACTTTTCTCATTTCTTCTGCCTTTCAAACTCGTGCGTGAACGTTACATTCCCGACACGTTTTTCGGAATGCCTACCTTTCAGCTGTAGTCACACTGATTATGTTGCAGAATTTGATAACTGGTTGGGAGGGGGGGGTGCGCTGTGTTAATGTTGTTTTAATGTGCATTTTCTATTCATAGGTTGTCTTTGAACCCGCCATAAATTAAAATTAATGAGCTCGCTCGCTTCAAAAGTTTAACAATACTTACATTGTCAAAGGGGAAAAAGTATTACAAAGCGGCTGCATTGTTCTATTATTAAAATGTCCAATGTAGGTTTTAGTTATTAACGAGTTCAAATAAAAGATTTGTAAGGATGCGCGGTAGGAAATTGAAAGAATGCGGATTGTTGTTTTTACAGGAAAGCTGGCTAATCGGCCAGCTCATCATTTGGATGATCCTGTTGTTGTTTTTGTCCCTCTCCACCTTCCGCAAAAAAACATTTAGTCTGCGAAGAGGCTTTGGGAGATAACTAAAGGATAAAGCTAAGAAGCCCAAACGAATTGACGACCCGGCAAATAAAAAAAACATGACGTGATTTGATGCGGTTTGTTAAAATGTGATTATTTTGGACATAAATCGAACCGAAGTGGTGAAAGTCAAATGTGTTTTCAGTGTCGGCGGTACACCGAGTGGCGTCATGGGCTGCGGACTGCGTAAGATGAAGCCTACGTCGGCCGAGAAGTCACCGGGCAAGATTTACTCCACGCTCAAAAGACCTCAGGTGGAGACCAAAGTGGGCGTGGCCTACACCTACCGCTACCTGGATTTCCTCATCGGCAAAGACGGTAAGCAAATTTTGTCACTTTTAATACTCCCGTCAATTTGATATAAATTTAAATATCATTAAAGGCAATTTTTAGTTTTAAACCGACAAAGCGGGTAATCGTTTCATTTTTTCCATTGCCATTTGAAAAGTGATACTACGAAAGCTACACCGATGACTGCGCTTCTTTAAGATTAGAACTTTCGTTTCCGTGACGCTTCCACACAAAAGCGATGAGTCTACTTAGCCGAGGCCGGCGTCAATGTCACAAGCGTTTAGCGTTTAAATTCATCTACTTGTGGCTTTTTGGGCGATAAAACAAATTAGACTTGATGTCTTTTAATTAGTTTTACGCCGCTGCTCTCTAAGCACTTTCTTCTCCCAACTGTTATTCATCCTTTGCCGGGGAAGGGATTTTTTTTTTTCTTCAAGATAACTGATTGATGAATTGATTATATTAGCAGCAAAACATTGTTGGTAATTACAGACTCTCTTGAGGATTATGAAAATATTGGAATACAACCTTGGTTATTGAGGTAAGCAATGTATGAATTGATTTGTGTATGCTAGTTTGAGCTAATTGCTAATATTGTATTCATTATGGCTGTAAACTTAATTACTGTGTGTTTTTTGTGTCTTGGGGGGGTGACACCGGTTTGGAATGATGAAACAATCAATCATAAAAGGATTCTCTCTCAAACAAAAAATCTAAGTCACTGCTGAAATTGAACAGGGAGGCAGCCATTTTGGTTTGGGGCGGGGCCTAATCATTCTGAGGCTTCACCATTAAAAAATGAGCCCAAAAGCGTGTTTAATAGCTGCTCGCGGCTTTGACTTATTTAGTTTTTTGGAATTGATGTTGTAAAACATGCAATTGTGAGTAAATAAATAGTCTGTCTTTTATTAGAATCATAAAAATATGGACATTTGCAAGCGCCGCAGTAAAATGTTTGCATTTATCGGCGATAAACAGCCTTTGTTTTCACTTTTGTGTGTGGGTGGGATAATGGAATGCAGGGGGAAAGGCGGAAATGCTGAGTGAGCATTTTCCTGCCGACTGAAGACAACTCACCATATTGTTTCCACTCTAAAATTTTGTATCTGCTGACTGAGTGGGGGGGGGGGGGAAAAAAAGAAAAACACTCAAACAAAATGGCACCGCCTACTTGGCGGGAAGTGAGGTGAAGGCCGAGTTCACTTCCTTGTTTGTTCCTCTGGGTGGAGGCGTTTTTTTTGTGTGTGTTAAATTTAGACACGTTGCTCCTCTGCTGCTCGTCCGGACTGATTGCATTTCACCACAGTCGATAGACACATATTGATCGGAGCCGCGGTCCAATCACAGCCAATGAAGCGTTCCTTTGATGGCGGCTGAAAAGAAGCAGCCGAGCGCTACGCACCTTATCGCTTCCGATAAATAACTTTGGCAGCATTTTGAGTGCGAGCGTGATGCAAGACTAGAAAGGGGGACGAGAAGAGAATACCCGACTCAATGTCACGCCGGCCTTCAGTGAGAGGGGATTCAATTCCAGCTCTCCAGCCGCGGGGATAAGTCGCAGCTCCCCCGCCGTCCCGCCGCTAATCTCCCACCGGAAAGACACTCTGGCGCGACGCTTTCCCGCTGACCTCTCCCGCAGCGACGAGTTGCATCTGAGAGCCACTGATGCAAAAGACGAGGCGGAGGCAGGAAGTCACGGAAGGGGGGGGGGGGGAGAAATTATTTTTTACGCGTCCCTCACCTGACGCCATGACGACTGCTCATGTCAGTTAAAGGGGGGAAGGGGATTCAGGAGAATTCACACACACACACACACACACAGCCGGCCGGCCTCATGCGGCCTCATATTTTCAACAATTGCATTTAGCATAAACCAGATTTGTGTGCTTTGGGGAGGCAGCGGCGGTCACAACATCAACATGGAAGCGCTGGCTCAGCCCTGTGGCGTCGCAATCCCAATATCAGACGCTTTTTTTTTTTTCGTGTGCGTGGCGGCGGTGAAATAAAAGCAGATGACAAGCTTTATTACTTACAGCTCTCCTCCAATTTACGTTGCCTTTCATCAGCCCCGAGCTTATTTTGCTACATTTGGAAGCCGTTTAGCGCCTCTCTCTCTCGCTCGTGATGTCACACTGAGGTAACAAGTGATTGCAAACTCTGCTCTCAGCCTAAAATAATAATTATAATAATAATAATGTGAAAAAAATGCACAGTAAATAAATAAATAAATAAATAAATATTTTTTTTTTTACGGACAAAACTCACATTTGAGTTTGGATCGATATGAACGTTGCGTCAATTGCACACAATTCTAAAAAAAAAAAAAAAAAAAAAAATCACAAAAAATAACCCAACATGGCTTGTAAAATAATCTGTCTGCAGCTGTCAATCAAACGCAGAAAGCAAAATCGCTGACTGGGGCAGAAAAGAGGACCACATTTCACACTTACGATATCTAGGAAAGTATCTTCATGAACCTGAGTGTGTTTTTGTGTGAGCACCTCACCCGACTACCAGAGAATATTCAAGTCAAGTCTTTAATGAAACATGAAGAAAAAAAAAACGAGTATAAATGTAACAAGGTCATTGTGGATTCACGTGGGAATCCAAATGTGCTGATGCAGTGAACTTATTTAGCCACCGGGGCGGCGCCGGTTGGCAGGCTTTCAGATCTGGCGGCAGACATGGACTCCCTCGAGGAAGACAACACAAACACACACACACACCGACAGTGATAGACAGCGCAAAGGTCGAGTGATTGTGTTAAGAAGCAAACAGCTCACGCATGCACTAACACACACAATAACCTCCACGAACACACACACACACCTTCCATCCTCTTCATCCATCCATACTGTCCCATCCTGTCATCCTGACACGCTAATGGAGACTAATCAAGTGTCGGAAGGAGCACAACGGGCGCTTCGTCTCCAGACTTTCCGGCTCACCTCGCTCCCCGCCCACCGCGTTATGTTTAATGTGATTGATGGGCCGAAATAAGTACACGGACACGTACTGACCACTTCATTTGGTGCACCTGCCCATATCAAAGTGAACGGTATCGTATTGTAGCTGTAATGAATCGTATCGCAATCGGAGGGAATTGCATTTTATTGTAATTGGAGAGGATGGTATTTGTAATCGGAGTAAAACGCATTCTAATCGGAGCAAATATCATAACGGAGGTGAATTCATCACATTATAAATTGGGGTTAATCGTAATTGCGCTGAATCATACGCTAATTGGAGCGAACCTTATGACATTGTGATTGGAGTGAATTGTACTTAGCGGTAATTGAAGCAAACATAGCATAATCGAGGCTAATTGTATCATGATTGGAATCGAAACTGTATTAAAGGGAAACAAACTTGGAGTTAGTTGTATTATATTGGAGAGAATCGTATGTATTGCAAGTGTATCGGCATTGGCTGTATTGTGAACACGTCCGTGCTATAAACTCCAGCGCTAATTGCCACAATAATGGGCAATCAGGCCTGACTAATCAAGCACAGATCCTCAGCAGGATCAGCAGGCATGACCTTGAAAAGCAGCAGAACAACTTTTTTTTTTTCCCCACCCGGCAGGTTGCCATTGTCAGTGGTGTGCTGGTACATAATTGATGAAAGTTGCATATCATTAAGGCGACTTGAAAGTAAGACGGATGTAACTGAACAGATGCTAGCATATGGCCAGCGTTTGCTAATTCACAACTTGCTGATGTAAACTGCAGCGCGCCAAGGATTTCCTCCGCATTTCAACTCGTAATGTTTCTCCGAGGTAAATTGCAGTTTTCACCCTGTGTGTTTTGCCTGTGTGTTGTTTTGTTTTGTTTAAACAAATAAGTTGCGGTTGATCGATGATTCTCCCAACATGTCATTTTTTTAGGCTTTTTGATTTCTTCTACTCCCAGTTGAAATGTAAATAAATTAAAGAAATATGATGGCAGTTAATTTATAGATAAAATGCACTAATAATTAGCCCCTTGCGGCTAAAGCCTGACGGCGGCCATCTTACGTTGCCACTGTTACTGACAATTTCTGATATTCTTTTTTCTCTGAAATCATTGTATGTGTTAATTCTTTATATTCTTTTTAATCATGTTTTAACTTTTTTTTTTATGTAATACAATATTAAATATTGCTACCAACATTTCTTTGCACTCAACCACACATAGGATCTTTCATGTTTTTCATCGTCCTGTCATGATGGACACGCAAGCCGAATTTAGTATGACTGCAACGTACTGGAGGAGAGTATTTACCTGCCGTCTTTTTTTTTTCTCCCGCCGCTGCTGGTGAAGGGTCCGTTGATTGAGGTGCTTTTCGCATGCACGCTGCTCTTTGATTGCAGCCATTTGTCGGCGTGACGAATTTGCCGACGTGCAAGAGAGACGAAGAGGGAAAAGCAATCAGAATTCACCTTGCAGCGGCTGCCGTGTGGATAGATTTTCTCAGTTTGACGCCGGAATGTTCCGACGTGCCGAGCTCGGTTCCGCTCGCCTGGATGACGTGTCTGACATCGCCTATATAACATGTTCGCTTTTATTATTGAAACCCAAACTGCCGTTAAAAGTTTCCAAAGGCCCAAATCATGCTCGGAACACAAATTAAATTCACAAAGGGGTGAAAAAAATTAAACAATTAAACATAATAAATCAGGAGTAAAATCTGCATGTGGCGAGACAATGAGGCAATCCATCATATGAACACGAGTCTCAAATGTCACTCCTTTGAGTCGCCTTTGTTTGCATTGACGCCACAAAAGTGGGTGTCAGGTTTTTACCGGGAGAGACCACCTGTCGCTCAACGGGGAGGTTTTGCGCCCATCTGTAATTAGACTTAATTACTTCTCGTGACGCAGGGTGATGGATTAGCCACGTTTACCTATTAGCATACGCTCGGCTTTGGTTTTCCGAGTCGGCCCTCATTAAATAGTCGCAAATGTAAACGCCTGCCAAATATTCTTTGATTTGCCATGTCACATAAATCAAGTTAAAAAAAAAACAAATTGGGTAGACTTGTTTAACATTAAAGGACGAACAAAAACGTCTCAAGGACAAGTGCCCCAAAATTGAACGGGGAAGTCGATTTAGTTGAAAGTAGCAATTTTGGGTGAATTCCAGATCTTGTACTTTGACATGCCTCTCGTAGGGGATTCGCCCAAACAAGCCCCCAAATGGATGCTGGCAGCCGCGGATGATAAATTGCCAAATATTTTTTTGCCCCTCGGAGTCTAATGTGGGCAGAGCGTGCTGTCGGAGTTTGATGATCATTTTGAGGATTTCTTGGTTTGTACATTTCAGGCAACAAGTAGTTTTCCAATTTCTAGAACTCAAATGTCAAGAAAAAAAAATCGAACCTTTGAGGGTACAACACCGGTGACAAAGTGTCGTCCTCCAAAAACGACAATTATGCACTTTGTTTTCCGAGAGTGAGGCCACCCAAAGACAATTGGACTGTCAGTGTTTAATGGCTCGGTAGATAGATAACAACGAGGGTTGACTACAGACCCGAGGCAGTAATACAGTTGAGATTCAAGATGCTGACTTCAAACCGCAGCAAACGGCTCACTGGAGGCCCGGCTCGCTTCCGCAGTCGGGAGCAATTTGCAAGCTTGAAACCGTTTTCACACGCACGTTATTTTTAGACGCTCCAGTGAGGTGTATGCGCTTGCTTGAGAAACACTTCGTCCAGGATTCGGGCTTCTTCAAGGAGACACAAACGCTTCTGGAATTATTGATAAGCTCACTTTTTGGGAAAACTGAAATAATGCTAGTTTTTGGGGTGCGGTGTTTTGTCACTAGGGAGCTTTGACTTGTAGCCTTAACACAAGACAAAACAAAATGGCCGCCCCTAAGATAGATAGGGTAGATTTCTACGTTTAATTTATATTCCACTATAGTAATCAGAACACCTTGTTAAGACTTTTGACTTTATTTCCAGTTTAATAAGATAGAAATTAGAAGGCGCCATAAAGTCTCATGAAGGCCTGCCAGAAAAAAAACACAGGAAGTCGGCCATTTTGGTTTTAGCGGTCATTTGAGGGTCATTTTCACTAGTCCTTCAAAAATGAACATTTCCTCCTAGGGTATGCAAATTTGTGAGAAATTGAAATTTTGGTAATCGCTAGCCGATACTCCATGATACGCTAAGCTAGTCATGATAAAGAAACCAGCAACAAAGTTTCATGAATTCATAGCACATAAAGAAAATAGCAAGTGCTTAAAATTCCGAACGCAAACAGGAGAGATAGTAAATGAAGTCTGCACAAAAGGCTGATTTTTCGCACGGTCAACAATTTGCGTGTCCTTGAGATACTTAGCTTAGCCACATCCTGGCCGGGCACGTGATGCTAAATAAGAACAGAGGTTCTCAGGGTAAACAAGGTATCTAAATGCTAATAAGGCTGTCTTCTCTTTTGTGCGGGCATCATTTAAGACAACTAAAGCCAGCCGGGAAACCGTGGAGACGTCCACCGGCTAATTCCCTCTTTGCTCAAGACCCCAAACGTCATGTTTTGAAGGTACCTAAGTGGCAAGGCGGGGTGAAACTACCTATAATTTGTTCAACAAAAAGCTTTTTAAAGAGAAGCATGTTCAGGGATTAAAGTGGACCTCCATCACAGGAAGCCGCTGCATTTTGTCCGTCTTTTCCGCCGCTGACAGTTGCCAAGAGACGGCGGGAGATGAGCGAGGGGTTTAGACACAACACAAGTCTTTTTTTTTGTTCCGAGCTGCACCGCGCAGCCAGCCGCACACAACTTCCTAGTAATCAAATATCACGTTTGTTTTAAAAGGCAGAGCCTTGGTTGCCATTAGCATAATTTGGATGTGGAAATGCGACAATTACACTCTCGGGGTGCTGAGGCGACGCCGCGGGTCGTCCATTAGGTGCACTGAATTGGTGGGTAATTACCTTGTCATCCTTAAAGACAGCGACTGACGCAAACAAATTACGATATACTCGGGTTGAATGATTCATGGTTTTCTGATCAAAATTGTGATTTTGTGTTTTTTTTGTGGGGTCTTCCTACAAGTAGCATGCTAATTCATGCTAACGCTATCGCCTCATGTTTTGTATCTTCATTGAAAATCTGTGAATAAGCTTTGGACAATGAGATTTGCCAAACGCCGAAAATCAGAAGTAGCATGCTAGTTTATGCTAACCAATCAGTATTAGCTTTCGCCTCATGTTTTGGATCTTAATTAAAAATAAATTAAAATATACGGGCTGAGAGGATGTTGAAGACTTGGCAGATAGTCTTTCATGTGACAAAGCGTCTGAGGAAGTGTTTTGACTTTCAATTGACATTCCTCTCATGCGGAGGTTTGAAATGTCAGTGCAGGAGCGACTGGGTCGCCCGCCTGCCTGCCTGCTTGGTGACTTCCTAAGCCAAGGGAGACAAATGCGACATGTCACCCAGGAAACCCTCAAAGAGGGACCGAGAGACACAAAGATAGAAAGATTGGGAGACCCCGCCATGTTAGGCGTATTCTGGAGATTAATGTCAGGATTTGATGCACATGTAGGAAGCGGCGAGATATTACAATGTGTAGTTTGGCATTCCGTTCCATAGAGAAGAAACCCTGATTGAAAAGACTTTCAAACCCTAACCTTGACTTGAAATCCAAATTTAAAGCTTACTTTGAAACCTTGCCACTAGCTTCAAAACTCTATCAGCGATTTGAAAAGCAGCAGCGGTGCAGTGAAAGGGGGGAGGGGGGGAGGGAACGACCAACGGGGGGGGGGCTTTCAAGTAGAAGTAAAGCAGGAGGAGAATGTAAAGCAATCCAAGGGGAGTTGAGGGCGACCACGGACGCCGCCCACCTTTCGGGAGGCTAATGACAGGAAAGAGGGAGCCGCCTGCGGGGGTTGCCGCAGGTTGAGGCCTCCTTTTAATTGGTCGTAAGAAAACAAGACGGAGACTTCACGGGGAGAAAAGTCGAGAGGCCAATTACAGCCACGACTTCGGCCATTTATTATTCATGTGCTCACATACAGGATGGATTACGGTACATAACGTGTTTGACCACAGTTTGGAACAATTTGAAACACAAACTGAGATTTAAAACCTGATTTTGAACCCCAAACGTTTGTCCCAGGTGTCTCATGTCAGACCTGCAGATCGTCTCCCTTCTCGGATGCCAGCCTACTTGCATGCAAATGTATCTCTCTCTCCCGGAGGCGTTGTGCGTGCGCATATTAATTTCATATTTACTCATCTATTTTTAAACCTGCTGAGTGATGACGGCCTGGCACCAGCGAGGCGTCAAAGTCGATTTGATCTAACGCCGTTTGTGCGACTTTCTCACTTTTGAGGAGGAAATGTGCTGCTTATTGTTTCATTGCTTCTGCCACCTCCGCTTTGAATTGATTCATTTCTTTATCGAGCGATATCGTTTGATTTATACAATCGGGTTCTCGCTCCGACATATAAAAATCCCGAGGTCGAGCGAGGTTATAATAGTTTTGGAGTTTGTATGATAGTTGGTATTTCTTTCATTTTGTCTTTTGTTGACTAAATTCAGTTTTTAATTTGTTTTGGATTTTTGTGTAGATTTATTTCATTGATTTTTTTTACTATAATAACGCTAGTCTTCTTGTGGTGGCCATCAAAGATGATGTTTGAAGCCGCCCAATAACGTTCCTGATCAATAAATGTCCACCTCGGAACAAGAATGACAAAATCGATGCGATTCTTGCTCCGACACGAGACAACAATCAGCGAGAGTTAATTAAAACTCAACGCTGACACTCTTGATTGAGTAGTATTTACCCTCAGGGACCAGAAAAGAAGAACGATTTTGTTTTTTAATCCGTTCTGTGTGACACGATTAACATGCTTCGTGAGGGTTTCAAATTAGGGTTTGAAATTGGAAATAAATGTTTGGGTTTCGAGACTTGTTTGAAGTTGTAATTTAGGGTTTCAAATGCCAGTTTTAATAATTACAATCAAAGTGTAAAGGTCAGAGGTATTGCTTGTATAACAAAAGATGTAGCCGCGACTTCTGCGCTTTGCTAGCAGCGTCACGTAAAAACTTTCCAGGAAACTTTGTTCTTCAGAGTTTATAGTTGAAAATAAATCTCAAAAGCGATAAAGTGTAATTTGTGACGCAATTTAGTAGTGAACTGAAATAGAAACGGCAAGAGTTATTGTTTTTAATCGTTTTTTGTTAGCTAGCTAACGCAAAAACAACAACAGATATTGTGTTGAGATTTTACAGGGAATTTTATTAGCCTTTTGGTTACGGCACTTACTGTAAGTTTTCGACCATAATTCAGGAAAGTTCCAGTTATGACAAAAAAAAAAAACAGCCCGACACAAAAACTGAATGTCAACACAAATAACAATGTCACAGTGCGTAATATCAGTGCAGACAAACACGACGGGTGGCGTCACGCCACCTCCAGCTCCAATTTCCTTCTTAGATTGTTTGCTGCCATCTTTGATTAGGAGCTCTCACTCCATCAGCTATTCGGAATCCAACCCCCGAGGCTAGCGCCGCCGCCGCCGCCGCCGTCCTCATGATGCATCCATATAAACAACCCCCCCAAGCCTCTGTGTGTTTAATGCTCCTGTCTGACTCTTCGCTAACACAATTTCCACGGAAAACCAATTTGTTGCCTGTCAGACGGAAAAGCGTCTATTTTCTTTTGCCGTGATTTGTCATAAGGCCGCTTCGTTTTTCTTGTACGCTGCACGCACAAAAATACGCAAGCACTTTTTCACGTTATAAAAGTTTTCAAGTATTAAAAGTTTCGAGTCCCTGACACCAGTTGCACAGATTGATGGAATTGGGCGATCATGTCAATCATAACACCACGCTGGGAAAGCCTCAAGCAATTAGAACAGGAAGTTGATTTGCAGTAACGATAAAGTTCAAGTTATTCCACTTTCAAGTCATTGCGCGAACGAACCGCTGTGATTTCCGATGAGGAAAAAAATCGCACGTGTGTGTTTTTAAAAGACGAGATTAATAGCGACTCCCAGAGTGATTAGCGCCCACTCGGGGAAGAAGTGGCCCGCGGCTGTGTTTCCACAGCTAATTGAAAGCGCTCCTTATTTACTCTTCTCTGCTTTTCGCTTCCTGCTCTGATCCTCGTGGCGCGTGCCGTGATAGCTTCTTTCCACCAGGAGTTCTTCTCGCACCAAAGGCAAGAAAACCAAATTAGGAATCACAGAAGGATTAATGCGCCAGTGGTGCAGGAAGATGGAAATGGAGGAAGGGGGGGGGGGGGGGGGCGGATGCTTCAGTCATTTTCCATGGCGGCCTATTTCTTCCTGTTAATTCCTTCACGCCTGTTAGTTTTCAAAGCGGCGGCATTGTGGTGCAGTAGGACACTATGATTGAGAAATTGAGAATTATTTTTAGACGAGCGCTCACTTACGCCCCCTGAGGACATCATTCTGTTTCTTTTGCTTCTCTGTCAGCACTTCCGTAACACTTGGGAGGACATGCTGGGATGTCAGATTCGCACTATTGTCGCGTCGCTAGCAGACGCAGTTTTCAATCAATCATTGGGTCATTTATCATAAAAATTTGAATTCATAAAAGATTTTTTTTAATATGCATCGTAATATTCTTTTACGATATGTAGAATAAATAATTAAATAAATAATTTAAATAATAAATACATAAAATAATATTCTGGTTCTGCCTTTCACGATATGTAAAAACAAAAAACTAAATAAAAATAAAAAATTGAATAAATGATGAATAAATGAATAAAATAATTTTCATCTCAATTAAGGGAAATTGGTTCATTTACACATCTGATAATCTCTCATGGTGCAATGGTTGGGAATGACTGCTCGAAATGTTATCTGCAATCCATTGGCGAGTTCTTTATGAAGACATTAGCCATGGTCTCCTGACTTTACTTTGACTCGCCCGTGCGAGATGTTAGCGATTTAGCGTTAGCTGACCTCCAAGGCTGAGCAGCCAATGCCTTTTTATTTAACAACGCCGGGCGATTGCAGCTCGTTAGCCGCCGCTAACGCCGCAGCTCTCGGACCAGCGAGCCGACGAGCACGTGCGGCGTCAGCAATCAGCGCTGATTGGATTTTGATCTCCTCCGATTAGGTCTGGAGCACCGAGTCTAATTTAGCAAACCCGACCTGAAGTGAATTCTTAATCACTTGACTATTTGAATTGCAAATTGTCTCAGATCTTTTATTTATCTTTTTTTTTTCTGTAGGACAGTTTTAATTATAGTTAACGACTGCTGCAGCTGCTCGCTCAAAAATGTCACCCGTTGACGTTTGTGTGTTTCATCGGTTCTTCTTCAGCAATGATGAGTTATTTTTCTATGCCATGCATATCAATGAACAAAAAAGGAGGCCACTTATTATAGTTGCTAGCCACAGACAATGTTAAAAGGGCAAAGCAATCATGACAGTCTCCCCGTTTGTGTCTCAGGCGGGACGTCCACGTTGCGTCTGTCGTCGGTGCGAGAGCTGCCGGAACAGTTGCAGGAGCTTTACCAGCAAGGCTTCCTCCTGGCCGCCATCCACCCGTTCATCCACCCCTGCGGCCCGGAATCAAACAGCCCGCAACATCAACTCTACCGAGCCATCTTGGTTCAGATCAACGATGGGTACGTCAGAGCACACTAATTTCTTAGCCAAGTATTTGTATGTATACTTTGATTCTTACAAAATGGCTGCTTTAAAACAAAATGGCAGACTTCCTGTCCAATTTCGGACATTGGCGCTTGACTTTTTTTTTTTTTCATGCGCCCTGTTAAAATTGACCCACTCAATCTGTTAAGCTGGTCTCAGTCTGCTTTCAAACTTTCTAGGGGGCGCTAGTGAGTAAGAATTGGGTGATCTTGGTCTTGATCAGTACCCTAAGATATATTTTCATCAGGATAGAACGAATAACAAACTCTGATTCTCATGGGGGAGTTGATGGAGAGAACGTTTTAAAGATTCAGCAGGGCTTAAATGAAATATTTATTCTTCAAAAATTGAGTGTCTTGTGAGATCGGTCACATGACAAGTTAATTTTAAGCTATTTTGCTGTTTTACCAAGATTGCATTGAAAATAACTGAACGAAATAATCAGTAAATAAATTTCCGCGTTACTGAAAAAAGTGACCTAAAATACTTTTTTTTTTTTTGCATATCTGTCAAATGTAAACAGCGCCAACATGCATCGTGCGCATTAATGCAGCTCGAAAACAAGACAGCGCTGTAGTACCTCTCACTTGACTGACGCGAGGGGTAATTTGCCCCCCCCCCCTCCCCACGGAGTCCCCACCTCGCCTCAGAAAAAATATAAAATGTCAACTGTCAAATCCCCCAATGTTCCATTAGGCAGCGATGTGACCAAGTTACACTTGAACAGGCAATGGCTGATGGGAAGTATTCATCATTACCGGCTGATTGTAGGGAGAAGCGGACGACGAAGCGAGTGGGGGGGGGGGATAATGAGGTTCCCACTAAAGAGCAGTAGAGGTGAGCGGCCAGCATGAAATGACTCACAAACAGGTGAAGAAATGTTCTGTGGCATGCTGTATTGTCATAGCAATGGATGGAGGCCATGCATGGATGGCTGGAAGGAAGGAAGGAAAGGGGGAGTGCTGGAGCAGAGGGAAAAAAAAAAGAAGAAGAAAGGCACCGGAGGGAGTCGACTTCTCCGCCGGGAGTCTTTTTATAGCCTCGTCGTCGCCTGTTGCACGAGAGAAAGACTTTTATGTTGCGGCGCTGAGTGCGCCTCATAAATGTCCACTTATCTGACAGGAAGTGATGTCACAAAGTGAAGGGGTGCGTGAAAAGCTGCGGCGTGGCGTTTCAAAATGACATTTTAAAAATCTCTTCTCGCTTCAGCGTTTCCTTTTTTTTCCATCCTAAACGCTTTGTAAATGAACGTCATGTCGATTTGAGCTCCTTCAGATATCCTTAGTAGGGTTCTGATTTTGACAAGTCTCCATTTTCACAGCCAGCGCAAGTCTAGGGCGAAAAAAGGGACGTTTGCGCCGTTGAGGGGGTGAACACAACCGACGTGCTTCTTGCCTTCCTGCTTGGTCACAGCGGGCACAAACAAGTCATCCATGAACCCCAAACAGCAACATCTGTCACCTTAACGCAACATGAACGTTGTCCTGCGGAGATGGGGGCGGGGCATCTGTTGCCGCATGTTTGTCAGAGTTCACACAGTAGGTGTCACTTTGGCATTTTCAATGCCCCAGCGTGCAAATGCAAACAAATCCGTCTTGTGTTTCCTTCGTTATCACATATCATTCCCGTCAATTTTATTTACTTTTATATTCCGTTAAATATAATTTAAGCAGCAACATCTATCTCAAGGGGCGGCCATTTTGTCACTTGTCACTTGCTGTTGACTGGAAAATAACCTTACAGTGCCGAAGGGCTCAGCTTGTAAAGGTCACATGACCAAACTAAAAAAAACACGTATGCCGTGATTGGTTGATTTGTGTATGCTGCCCCCGGTGGCAAAACACCAGAAGAAAAATGTCGTCGTCTACTCCACGCCGGATGCGTTCTGAACCTTTTCCCGTCCAAATCAAATTACGGCGCATTAGAGCTCTCGATGGCTGGATTGTCTGAGGAGCCATTGTCATGACTCTTGGCACACAAATGACAAAATTGACTTTTTTTTTCGCTCGCTATCCGGTGGCGTGTTCATGCTAAAAGCTTTTCATTTCATCTTCTTCTTTACGCAGTAACTTGAGAAGAGATTTTAAAAAGTATGCGAGTGCGCGTACGAACGAGCGCTCGTATGGCTCCCTGGACGATCGCAAACAGAGCGCAAGGGTGTAAAAATAGATTAAATGCAATGTATGATTCATAACCTCATGTTTGTATTAGCCTTTGATGTCATCTACGCCGAAAAAAGATTTCTTTCTTGTACATTATATGGCAGTATTTAGGCGGGATAAAAAATCTCACATTTCATTTTCTCGCAACTATGTGCAAAAAAAAATCTAATCTTTTACACAGCAAGTGAACGTTAGCCGAAATTGTTGAATTCTACTGACATTGATTTGCTCTTGCTGTTAAAAGTGTCACCATGACGACAGAGCCACAATGCTTTCCCCTTCCAGACCCACCAAGGTTTTTGTTCATATTATGCAATTTTCGTTTCAGAATTTATAACTACCCAGGTGTCTTCATAAAAAGCCGCCTGGCATTCAAAAACTCACAAAGGATGAAGAATTACAGCCCACTTATCATCCATAAAGACGCCTACAATTGACATTTACAATACAATGCACGTCGATTATGATGCAATTCACTCCAATTGTGATGAGATCATGCAAAATGATTCAAGCCATTCACGATAACTTCACTCCAATTATGATTCACTCTGGTTTCAATACGATTCACTGCAATTATGAGACGATTCACTGATCACAATGTGATACGATTAATTCATATTCGAATATGATTCAATTATAGGAGTCACTCCAACCACGATATAATAAAACTTACAATATATTTCACATCAACTATGATAATAAATAAATAAAATACATTATCATCCGATACTGATTCGATTCATTCTGGATTTAAATATCTTTTCTACTACCGCAATGCAATACAATTGACTCCAGTTACTGTTTGATTCACGAATGAGTATACAATTCTATTTAATGTCTGTTCAATACCACTTCCTGAGAATAACGTTTCTATGGCGATAAAAGTAACCGCACAGATTGGCATCCGGTTGTGTGCGTGCGTCTGAGGCGTTAAAAGTCAGCAAGTGTCAACTTCTCTGCACGCGAGATCGAACACCAGAAGCTCTAATGCACCCTGCTGTATATCGGGTGACTTCACTCTTGTCACGCACACACACATACGAACACGAACGCGGTGAGGAAAAGGCCGTTCGGGGCTTCTTGTCAACAGGATGAGCAGCGGGGAGATGGAAACGGCAACGTTCTCCTCCTGGGGGCCGATGTGGGAGAAGATCGGAGGGGAAACGTCTTTTTATAAATAGAAAGTAGCCTGCTTGAAGACACTTGAGTGTGTGCATGTGTGTGTGTGTGTGTGTGAGGAAATTTGCATGGAATTTCCTGCCTTCACGCGTCTTGCCTTTCATCTGCGAGAGTCTTTAAGTTGGTTACATTGTCATTGTCGCCTCCCGCAGGCCAAAAATCCCAGCAGCAAATGTTTACACGCTCCCTGCGTTTACACGGCCGCGGAGAACAACACATTATTTTATTTTAAATCTCTATTTGAACTTCTCCTGAAAGTCAAAGTGAAACTAATGTTGTGTTCTCCCCGCAGGGTGGACAGGAGGCAGGCGGTGTGCCCGCCGTGCAGGCTGCAGTTGGAGCAGTGTGTGCCCGCAGAGCAGGTGCCAACCCCGGAGATCATCCAGGGCTACGTCAAGAAGGTAACAACTCAAACAACATATCAGATTTCGACATTCACCTCAACTACAGTACGATTCCCTCAAATATATTCAATCGATGGTTCGATTAATTCCAGATATGGTGGAAAAGATTCACTTTGATGATTCGATTCAAACCAATCACGATGTGATATGATTCACTCCAGTTGGGATTCATTACATTTATGACTCACTCCAGATTCCGTGCAATACGAGTCACTCCAGTTTTCATACGATGGTACGATCAATTCCAGATATGGTGGAAAAGATTCACTTTGATGAGTTGATTCATAACAATCACGATGTGATATGAGTCACTCCAGTTGGGATTCATTACATTTATGATTCACTCCAGATTCTGTGCGATACGATTCACTCCAGTTTTGACTCACTCCACATTTTGTAGGATTCACTCGATTCACAATATGACTGACTCCAACCATGATTCAGTCATGTGATACGAATCCTCCCAATTAGCAAAACGATTCACTCAGTAACATTACGATTTACTCCAGTTACGAAACATTGATTTTTTTTCCTAATTTGAACGCAATGCGATACGTCTTATCTTAATTTGAGTTCTTCATCTTCTCCAACGTCTAACCTGTTTGCAAACACCGCCGGGATGTTGGCACCCCGACACCCCGCCCCTTGAAGTTTCCCCCCTCGAACCCTCTTTGCCCTTCCATTAGTCATGCCTCCGCCATCCTGTTGGACCTCATTACCGCTGCTTATCGTTTTCATCTGCTGAGCTGAGCGGGAAAGCTGGAATTCTATTCCAACTGAGACTTACAGGGATGACTTTTCCCTTCTCTATCATTATTTTAGCTTTCTCTCAATCTCTGTCATTATCCGCCGGCTTGCATCATGACCTTCAGATGCCTTCTCCGTACTATCGGCGCCGGGAGGAAATGGGGAAAAATTCCAACTTGTTGTTACCCCGCCGGCGGGATGATTCCGGAATATTGTTCTGCAGAGTTTGCGCCTGGCAATCATCTTGGCTAATGAAGGGGAAAGCAAGCGGCGCAAAGAGCTTTGACCTAAAAGGCGTCTGGCTCACCTTGTCGCTACCTTCTCGGTGTTTACGCCGCGGGAAACGGTCGGGCCCGAGGTCGCGTTTGACGGGTGCATCTGTCGGCGGCTGATCCAGACGGAAATATCTCAACTGTGTCATGAATATATCACGGTGACACCCGCAGCAATCATTCCCGATCCCAGGAGGTCTGCGCTTCGTCGGCACGACTTCTCGCATCGCGAGGCGCACATCATACACCAAAGTTAGCGGTGTGAAATTTCAGGAGCAACCAAAACTGAACCCCCAAAAAAAGTTACAGCTCAATTTAATTGAATGTTAGCCAAAAAAAAAATGAGCACAATGGGCTCCAAACTGAAGCGAATATTTGAACACTTACATTCATACAATAACATTATGGGCTACAAAATAATGACTGAAAGGAGCTAATGAACATATTTCCACAGCGTCATTATTATTTTTTTTCTACAGGCAGATGTTTTGATAGCAGATCTCATTAGATTGCCAAGCTAATACCGCGGGTGTGCTTTGGATGGCGTTATTGGAATTAATGTGTGTGTTCTACTTGGTCAAGCAAGGCCTTTAACAAAATGATGTTAATGACGATAGCGTTATTGAAAATGAATTCATTCAAATGCGCCGGTGCTCTCCGTTCATCGCCCCCCCCCTGCCTCCTTCCATCACCTCGTCCATCACCCCCCCTCCGCCTCCCCGTGTATTATCCTTAAATGAAAAAACAAGCTTTTATCTGCGTGATTCCATTTGGACGCATGGCAAGGAGCAACGTGGCGTGGCAGCCGTCGCCTCGCATCAAGCAATGAGACTGGGAAGCCATTTGACTGTTTTCCAATTTAATTTCATAGTGAATAACCTGCAATTTGATTTTTATTCTCTTCCATCACGGAGATGGCGGTGGAGGGCTGCCATCATTTTTTTTTTTTTTGAGGGAAGGCGTGTTTGGATGCCGAGAATGGCGGCCATTAACGTTCTTCCACGGCAAACGGTTCAATCTTTCTCTCTGGAACAATTGCAACATAAAAATGCTAGTCGACGGGAACGCAATCTGAGGGGGGGGTGCTGACTTTTGAAAACGTTCCAGTTGCCAGAAATGATTATAAAATGTGTGTTTCAAACTAACTAACTTCAAACTAGCTTGGGTTTTCAAATGGCTGCTAACGTGTCTGACTGTCTTTCTTCCCAACAGCAGATCCAGGACGCGGCCGAGCAGGGTGTCACATTTGTGGGCTTCGTGCAAGAACCCTACGGGGCACCCTGCACCATGATCCGAGAACCAGACACCCCCTCGCTTTCCCTGCACTCCAGCCCCAGCTCTGTGCTGGGCTCCCTGGGGAGCTGCAGCCCCTCCGACCCCTCCAGTCCCAACCGCCACGGACATCCAGGAAAGGAGACAAACGCGTGCGAGAACTCGGGGAATCACTCGGGGGGACTCTCCGTGGCTTCGTCACCGATATCTGAGGAGTTGACGGAGGAGGCGGAGTCACTGTGCCAGAACAACAGCGCACCAGAGACAAAGCAGAGGAGCAGATACCAACAGAGAACCTGTGGTGAGTGGTAACCATGGTTACGGTTTTTCAATTTCAAAAAACAATATACATGTATATATTTTTTTTCAATCAATAACTTCTATCTGGCTTCACACGGTTTCTGCAAAATGGTAGAACCTGAATTTCTCAGCTTGTGCCTTTCTTGCAAAGAAGAATATTGCTGAGGCCGTCCACCATCAGATAATTAGATGTCATCATCAAGTAGAAAAGAAAAGTATTAATCTCCTCAGTCTGGTCGCAGGAAGCCAAGAAGCGTTTGTGTTATTTTGTGCGAGTAAACCCCCTCCACCCCTCCCCTCCCCACCGACTACACTAATTGGTCCGTGGAGGGTCGGCAAAGGTCATCATTCCAGTCTGCGCGCAGCTTGTCGAGCCACAAAGACACGCCGGACATTTTTATCCTGCCTGACAAATCCAAACAATCGCGATAAGGATGTAACACACAAAGCGCTAACGAGCTGTAATTAAGATAGCTAAAGGTCAAGATGTCTACTCGGGGGAAAAGGACACAACTGCTTGACTCATTTGACTGCGAGTTATTTCAGTGGCTTGGTTTATTTCTAACGGTCATGAATAAACCAATTAATCATGGATGGCGGGCCGCAAATGGCCCCCGGGCCGCAGTTTGGACACCGTTGTCTTTTGAAGTAACACGAGCGCAGCGGCACGCTTTCCCGCTATTGCCTCAACATTACGCCATAACACTCCGCCTCGGGCTGTAATCCTCCCCCCCAAAAAATAACAATCATTCCGCTTAAAGAATATCTTGAACAGAAAGCCCAATTAGCACATCTGCGAAATAATCCGCAACAGTTTCGTCGGGTTCCTCGCAGAATAGCGCCCACCCGTCCACGGTCTATGCACAACAGATGGCGACGCCCACTTCACCCCCGAGAGAGAGCAGATCATGTATGCTGTGCCACGGGAGGAGGAGAGAAAAAAAAAAAAACTCTAAATGTATGTGTGACTCGTATGAAACACGGCATGACATGTCTCCATCTGGGCGTCCATCTTTGTGGGTTCAGCCCAGACGCTGCGAGAAGTGGAGGCCCCGTGCCAAGCTCCCATGTCGCTTGGTTTCCTCGCTCCAACGCCTCGAGCTTGGGCCGGCTTGATCCCCGAGCGTCGCGGCCAGCGTTGGCACACCAAGAGAGAGGAAGCGAGACGTGACCGGAAAAGCTTGGCAGGCTTTGATTGATCTGTCCCACAGGAGCTTTCTCGCTCCGATTAGACAAATGTAACATTAATAGGTTGAATCACTCGGTGCTTTGCCTCGTGGCTATCCGTGCGTGCCGTCGACTATCTGGCTGTGCATTAGTTCTTTTTCCTTGTTTGTGTTTTTATTGGGGTGTGCCAAGCGACGTTATATTATTTTGAGATTTTTCATTTTGGTTCATTCTTAGTCCGTTTAGTTTTTTTTATTTAGTTTGTTTTCATTAGCAGGTTTAATCGTTTGCATTAGTTTTGGTTTTGTTTTTTTTGCTTAATTTTAGTTTAGCTTTTATTATTTTTAGTATTAATTTTATTATTTTTTAAAAACACGTTTTATGTATTTCATGTGCGTAAGATTTAAAAATATATATTTGTGTTTAATTTTAGTTGAGCTTTTATTATTTTTAGTATTAATTTTATTTTTTATTTTTTTTTAAAACACGTTTTGTGCATTTCATGTGCGTAAGATTTAAAAAAATAGATTATTTATTGCCGTTGTTGGTGGGCATTTTCAAGTTAAAGCAAAGAATGAGTCAAAACTTCAAATAACTCGACAGCAAGTGACGGAAATGGAAATTTGATGATGCATAACCGACCATAATGACCGTTTTAGTGCTTTGCTCCAGAGCACAAACACGGCTCCAACATCTCGCTTTTTAAAAAGCAGCAAAACGCGCCGAGTCAGCAGAGGAAGGTCACACGAGCTCAACAAAGACAACTTATTTGTCTTTATTATCTGTGAAGCGCAAGGCCTCTACTAAATGATTGATGTTATTTGCTGCTGAGGCCGTTGTAGATAAAGAAACGTAAACGTATCGGCTCATCTAGAATTTTGCACTCTCGGAGGTTGGGCGTCATCTGATATCATCTTCTTTATTATGTCGCATCGCCCTTTCAAAATCGGGCCTCGTTTTCAGTATCGTCCACACACCGAAGCTAAAGTTCACAATCGATCATCTTTATTTCGCGTCTCCCGCAACGGTATATTTTTTAGTCGTTGTCGCCGGTGGACAATTTTTTTTTTTTTTCGGGTTTGAAGACAACGGGAAGCACTCTTGACTTAATATTTCTAGTTTTGTTCATCTCTATGAAATCATTCAATGTTCATTTCCAGATGCTATGTGTGCTGTGACCAACTGGGGGCAGTATAATATAATTTATTCATGGCGGAGGATAAAGAACGCATGCGTGAGTATTGTATTAGCCGTCTGCGTATTTCTCGATCTCGTGTTCAAATATTGGATATGCTAAAAGGGTTATGAAATGATATTTGTTAGTCGTTACTCTGAATTGCGTTAAGCATTAAGCTAGCAGAATTTAAGTCAGAGTTACGCGCTGGTGGCTTCGTTAGAATTCCGCAGCGACCGGCCGAAATGTCAACATTTGGCGGGGAGACTTTGGCGTCCGGCCGCCTCGTCCGTCACACCGGCTTGACAGGAAGAGCTTATGAATGATTCATCTTTGCCCACGCGCCGACACCGGAACCGAGCCCTGAATCCCACATCGGGGTCTGTTTATGTGCGAGTTGTTTGTTTTCTTGCCTTTGTGTTTGTTGTTTTATGTATTCTACTTTTTTTTTTAGGGGAGGGGGGGGGGATTTTTTACATTTGTGCCAATCTTGGGTCGTCTCTAATTCTGCCTTCCATCTGGTCGACTGTGGTTCAGGTGCACTCACTAACCGCCTCCTTCATCTGCTCGGCACTCGGCTTCTGTCTTTTTTCCTCTTCGGTGACTGCGAGCAGAGCAAAAATATTTCCACCAAAGAAAGAAGAAGAAAAAAAAAGACTCCCACTTGGCCTGTGTTTGATACAGGGACACGTGCGCTCTTTTCTTCTCTCCCCCTAAGCCGTCTGCATTATGTATACGCTTCCTCTTGATGTAAACAGCGAGCCGGCGGCAGAGCCTTTAATGCATTATTCACTCAGTCTAGCCGCAAATTAACTGGCAGTGTAAACGCTCCCTCTTAACTCGCTGCATTCCTGGAAAAAACAATCGCGGGGAAAATTGCGAGCCGCTATTAATTCGACGCACGCTCGGGTCGGAGAGAAGAGACGCGACAAAAGGAGGGGATCGAATTTTTTGGCGCATCAGCACATATCGCGCCGGCGGAGTGTATGCTAATCATACAGAACAGACGGAGCAAAGAGTCACCAAAAGTTCTGACTTTGCTTTAATGAGTGACTTAGTGGTCTCACAGGATGCTACAAATCACGATCGAGCGTAGACTTTGACTTCAAGGCCGCGAGTCGATACAGTTGGGGAACAAAAACACACAAGAAATAACTTGAGAACTTTTTACACTGCACTTAGCACTGGTAGGATGCTAGCAAGCAGCTACAAACTAGCTCGTATTTGTCTTTTCTCTCCACAGGGGCTGAACTTCTGGCTTTGTTCAACCACCCGGCGGTGCGTGAGGGGGGCACGGTGAAGTACTACACGGTCAAGGTGCCGCTGAGAGTGCACGCCGGCATCAACGGCGGCGGCGACGTCCGAGAGGTGGAAGCTAACTGGCTGGATCACATGACGCAGCACTTTAACAACGGAGCCTCCCTGGTCGACGGGCATTTCTACCTCGGAGACATTGACGGTAAATAACGGGCGGTCACAACATCCGTCTGGCTTTCCTTGCCGGCATTCAAACTATTTCCTGTTTGGGTTCTTTGGTGGGCTTTGGTGGGGCATGTCATTCATCTGGCAACGTGAACATCTGGAAACGGATTTTACACATGAAAGCCTCCTGCCCAGCTTTGTGTTGACAAAAAAAGTTTCTTGAAAGAAGAAGAATAAAAACTGCCATACTCAGGTGCTGCTGTTTTGGTTAGCAACAGAATCCAAGATGTGAATTAACTCTGTAAACTATGGCATGCAGTTCGGAAGAAGGTCAGCCGCAAAATTAATAAGAGTTAGCCTCCGTTTAGTAAACAAACATCAGTGTCATGTTCCCGCGTTGTGACCTTTTTTCCAGCAGATGTTCCGGCACCTTCCCATCTTCCATCTGATCCGCTTTGTTCTAGAGATTGCCGCGAGTGCTCTTTGTACACGAGTGTTGTCATGGTGACATCGCGGCCGGCCTGCTGTCGTCGTTTGCATACGCATGTGCGTGTGTTAGATTAGGTCATATTTGGAGAGAAGCGTGTGAGCGTATTTTCGTCTGTGTGTGTTTGGCTGTGGCCGCAGGTAATATAAACGTATTAAATTTACCCAAATGCATTAAACATTGATACACGAGCGTGCGCACACACACACACACACACACACACGTTGTCACCAGAGTGGAGTTTCCCGAGCAAGACGTGCAGAAGTGCAAAACAGGACTGTGTCTTTTGTTACTCGAATGGCTTAATCTCGCTCTCTGCTGTGAGGATTTAGTCTTTTTCGTTTCTTTTTTTTTTCCCCTTGTCACGCACACGCCTGAGCCGCTATTCAACATGCGCCACACTCGGCTCGCTACGAGTTCTAAATTTGGGCAAGGACGACAAACGCTGCCACTCAAATCAGCCCACGTGCAAATTTTTTGTATGTCATGAAAAAGGTTTCGCAAAGTGTTGCCGTTAGTTCGTGTTGTTGGACTTGTGGGACGTTCATTGATATTGTCAGACCTATATAATAAAAAATAAATTAACATATACATTCAAATGAAATTAATTTATCAAATAAAAATAGTGTTCAAATTAAATGAGTTAGTTCAATGAATATATTAAATTAAGATTAAATGAATGCATTGAAATGAAATGTTTTTAAAATGAAAATCGAATTAATTTTACATTAGAATCATTTTAATACATTATAATTAAAACTTCACACAGTAATGTAGTAAAAATAAATGTTTTTAAATTGAAATTTAATTAACACATTAAAGTAACAATTCATGTTCTTCGAGTGCATGTAGCCCAAGTCTCCTCTTAGCTGCATAGCTCCAAAATACGAAATACGTCTAATGCCGGAATCCAGAAAGATGCAGGTGCATAACAAACATCTAATAAATAAATAAATCGCCATTGACGTTGCGACAAGGCGAGCGGCACCGAGCTAATCCCTTTGTTACACATCGCAAGCAGTGTTGGACTAGCAAAAGGATTAGTCTGCATCCACAAACATTACTGTTGCTACTCCCGTATTATCATCTACAGCAGGAAATAATCACGACTTGAATGATTATTTCAATCTTTGGCTTCCTTTAGCTTGAGACGGTCAAAATAACGACAAGCGAGCATTGTCGCTGTCGGGCGGAATCTGTTCATATTGTGGGTCGGTTATATTTACAAATAATAAAGCAATCTAAAAAATATATATCATGATACGAAAATGACTTCATAAAAAAATTGTCCGCCATGTTGTGGAGTCTCAGCGGTGTGTTGAAGTGAGTTGAGGAGCTTCATTTAGACAAAACTAGTGCTTTGGTATCCATCGACAATTCCAGCTTATTTTGCAGTAGGGACTCAATTGCTCACAGATGTTTGCTATTCGCAGCACATCACTCAACTGTCATTTACTGCCATGTAAATTCTGCCTAGCAACAGAGATTAAGAGCTTGCGTACCAGCTACGCACACACAGGTTCACCAGACCCCGTCCCGTCCACTGTGTGAAATATAAATGAGCTGTCAGCGCCGGTCCCGGCCTCCATTTTGAAACGGGCAGACATGACCCCGGTCACACGTCTTTCTCCGAGCTTTAATGCGCACGCACTAATGAGCACAACATTTTTCATTTGGCACAATCATTTATTGATTAACCACCCAGAATGCATCGCTCTGACATCAAACATCGGAGTTCGCCCGGCGGTGCGGCTTTCCCCCGTAAATGTGTCACTCAAACGCCAAATCCAGAAGCGCCGTCACACTTTACTCACCCGGAAAATATCGTGCAAAACGTGAACTCTGTACATTTCGAGAATGCGGTGATTTGATTGGTTGACGGAGAATGGTCACTCCAGAATGGGTAGAGGGAAAAAAAAAAAAAGTCTGGATGCTTGGATGGGGGGGTCTTGGGGGGGTCCTGGAGTGAACAATGTCTGCATTTGAGGGAGCCAGCAGATGTCTGAAGCGTCTTCAATTGAGAGTGCACCAGCCCCTAATTAGGTTTTGGGGAGGCATCTATATGAATCCCCCCCTTCTCGCTGTCTGTCCGCTTTCCTATCCTCCTTCCTGTCGCTCTAGCCATAGGCCCCGCCCCTCCCCACCAACACTATTATTGGGGGTCTCGTAATGAAATGTGGAGTGTCTTGTATTGCGTCTGGGCTCGGGCAAACTGTATTAGCGTGGAAATGGCAGGGCAGTAATGAGAAAGCACTCAGGGCCAGCCTGGATGACCGTGCGCCAATTGCCCAACACACGTGTGTGTGGTGCGTGTGTGTGTGTGTTGAAAAGGAATAACAAGAAATGCGGAGGGGAGGCTCGGGGGGGTCATGAAGGCCACTCTGTCTGGGATGAGATGCAAAGGGAACGTATCAGCAGCGTTGGAGCATGTTTGAGATCATGTGACCCTTTTGGCACTGCCTGTCAAAGACAGATTTATTAATACTAAAAATGATATTTTTTTTTTCAATCGCAGATTTGCTTCCAAAGTCGGTGGAGAGCGTCTTTGTGTTCCAGGAAGCCAGCGAAGGCGAGGCCAATACTACCTACGACGCCATCGTGGTGGAGCAGTGGACCGTCATTGACGTAGGTGGACTTTTGATCAGATTTTAACAATAATATACATGAAGTATTTGATTTTAAATCATATCTGAGGTCAAAAACAAGATTCTTCTGAAGAAGCTGAATCAAAACAAGCTTTGCAACAATTTGACCCTTTCTGTGCATCTTTGTACAATTTCTCTACTTTTTATTGCTTTTCTGCTCGTTTTTATTGTTAGCGGAATGAAACGTTGAAACATGTAGTACATCTTATTGACATATTGAGCGTGCGCGTGTGTGCGGGCCCGTCGCGGTAAACAAGCTCTTATCTTCTCCTGATTATATCTTCCAAAGGTTTGGTGTTAAAATGGATTTCTGTCCAGTGTGTTTAAAAGGTGTGTGTGTGTGTTATATACTGTATGTGTGTATACAGATGCTATCTCGCTAATGGAATTTAGACTTTTCTCAGTGTGAAAGGACGTTTTTTGTCCCACCAATTCACCTCTTGACGGTTTTAACGAGCTAAGTGGGGCGTTTACTCGGTGAAAGTGCAGTCAATCGAAAGAGCAGTGAACGTGAAGCTTCGTTGGTTCCGAGATCTTCTCGCGTCACCCCCGTTTAATGTAAAACTTAAAATAGCTAATGAAAGTCTATTAGCTTAATGCTACTAAGTCATTTGAAAAGAAACTGACTGGCTAAAGCAAACTAGCATAGACGTTACGGTACGTCTAAACTTTAAAACATTCTGTTTGACACGGTGTAGTAAAAGTTGAGCGACTTTGTAAATTAAGAACTCGCACAACATTCAAGGTACTTAAAACGTACGTAAAATTGAAATAGCTAATGAAAGTATATTAGCTTAATGCGACTATACAATGTGAAAAGGCATTGACTGGCAAAACTAGCATAGACGTTACGGTACTTCGAAACTTCAAAACAACTCCAAATTCAGATCTCACACAACATTCAAGGTACTTTTGTGTTATTTAGTTGAAGCCATGGGAGATTAATTTAACTGTAGCGTCGAAAAAACAAGAGATGTAAGCAATCTTAATTGACCCATTTGCATTGCGCTTCATCTTCATCATGCTGTTTACTTTCAATGCTTCTCAGTTCCCCGAATTTGGCTCGAAGACTTCAAACCACAACAGAGGCTTTCCTTCATTTATTTAAATCGAGCGGAATGTCCTTTTAAAAAAACAAACTCCTGACGGTTGCTAGTGAGCATTGTTCCTTGGTTCTTATCGAAGCGGCAGAATCCGACAGGCCGAGCGAGACCTCTCCTGCTGGGCGCTGGTGCAAATTAGCCCGGGCGCTATCTGGGTCGCGCCTCTTGTCTCACCTCCGCCGGGGAGAACCGAGACATCACACATATTGCAAGCAAGGCGTGTGCCACATGCTAGCTGGTGACGGCTATATCTCGGTTAAGTCTAAACTAAAAATTAAAGAGCAAACAATTTCGGTTTTGACACCAGAAGAAACAATCTAGATATACCCAGGTGACATTTTCTGTTTTTACATAAAAATCACTTTCCATAGTGGGGGGGGAGTCAGAGCAGATGCGTCATCTTTAAACAAAACCCAATGAAACTCAAAACTCTTTCCATGAATAAAAATGAAGGCGCGCACAGCGAGTGAACTCGCAAAAAAATCAAGCCAAACTTTGGTTTGTGACTTTTGAACGCCGTTGACATTTGAATGCGTGCGGTTGTTGACTTGCTGAACACGTTTGCCGCTTATCACTTATTTCTCTTGCTTGACATTTTTATGTTTATTTTTGCGCTTTGCCTCCAGGCTGCTTTTGGCTCGTGCGTCACCGAATGAGTTTAAATTGTATTTAAATGTTTGTGATGTTTGACATTCATTATTTGTGTCTGTTTGCAGGCTTCATTAGCTTTTTCCATTTATTTGTCTTATCAAAGTGCATTAATTCAGACTTCATTTCCTGTTGAGGCTACTAGCTGCTTTTATTACATTTTGGTACGTGCATTTCAAAAATCAGCGATGTGGGCACTTTATATGAAAAATGTCTGCATTTGGTTTGATTTAAACTCTTTTGCTCACTCAAAACATGCATTAAATTAAATCCACCCGGCACATATCAGATGGCATACAAAATAACTTTTTATTTTTATTTTACTTCATTCACTCTTGCCCACTGAGAACTTGTCAAATCTTGTAAGAAACTCTGTAAAATCCCACAGGACCTGTCCTAAATCCCATGAGACAGGCTAAATCTCACGAGATTACAGCTAAATCCCACGAGATTTCTAAATCCCACGAGACTTCCGCTAAATCTCACAAGACTTCTGCAAAATCCCATGAAACTTCAGCTAAATCTCACGAGACTTCAGCTAAATCTCACAAGACCTCAGTTAAATCCCACGAGACTTCAGCTAAATCTCACGAGACTTCAGCTAAATCTCACGAGACTTCAGCTAAATCTCACGAGACTTCAGCCAAATCCCACGAGATAACCTCAAATCTCAAGTCTTTCGCTCTCACTTTAAAATCCCCTTGCAACATGTCGTTTTTAACGACAATTAATGTCCTAAAATAAATATGTGGGTATCCCCTACCTGATAAGACACACAAAATGAGCAGTTTCACTGAGCAGCTTGTTTGTTCAAGGTCTTAGTGTTGCTGACAAACTCTTGTCGTCAGCTCAGCGCGTTGCTATGTTGACTCATAGCAACCGGGGATTTTCTACGGTGCTTGATTTATTTTTTCCAACCTTTGGAGCAAACTCCAACACGACACAAAAGCCTCCAATAAAAGCGGCGATACGCATAATCATACAGATTGATTGTACTAGGTGCTGGGTGTTTTTTCCACAGGGTTTACAGGTGAAGGCTGACTACGTCCCCCTGCTGCAGTCCTTGGCGATGTACGGCTGGAGACTCACCTGTGTGCTGCCAACGCCCGTCATCAAGACCAACAGGTAATCAGCCATTGGCCATTTTGGGGGAAAATTCAGGAACGAAGCTAGCCTCACTTAGAAATGCACATACTTGAAAAGATACAGGAAGTCGGCCATTTTGTTTTGAAGTGACTATTGTTGGGTTGTTTTGGCTGTTTTTAAAGCACAAAAAAGTGTTTGTCCCTTTGCTACCAAATTTCTACCGTGTATTCTGGAACGATGTGTAATAATAATTGCGCAGCACACGAAACTCTTTGCAAGTTATCTCCTTTCACACTTGTTTGTGGCTACGCTGACACATCTCTCCATCGCTTGGCCTAGATTGTATGAAGTGGAACACAGCTAGCACGCACACCTTGTCTCGACTTGCGGTTCAAACAGACTTCTTGCTCGAAAGACGTTGACCTGAATCTGCTTCCCCGCAACTTAAATAAAAGCCGAGCAGCAGTCACAGGAAAATCTCGTAATGTTCTCTCGGCTAAGCTCGTACTGACAACGCTGGAAGGAGGAACTTGGCGAGATCAACATGTGTGGAAAGCTTCTCGTCTTAGATGACAAATTGCTAGAAATGACCAAGAAAAAAAAAAAAACGACTCATAATATCACGGACCCCCCCCCCCCCCACACCCCGTTTACACGGCGCAACACAACGGCGCTAATTAATCAAGCCGGCCTAGATAGCGCACAACAAGCAGCTTATTTCTCACCCAGCCCGCAAACAGTTTTGATGATACATTTCACTCCGATACTCATTAGGCTCGTCTATTCGCCCGCTGGATGAAACAACGTGTCTGCAAACGGGTTCCGGCGTGGTTGTTTTTGTCTCATCTGAAATGGATGCTAGCTGGCGTCTCCGCGCAACATTAACCCCGACGCTCATCTTGCCTTGGCTGCATTCAATTAGTGTAGCTGGTGATTACATTTTGGAGCCATTAAGTCATTTCTCATTGTTCGCCAATAAAAAAATAAATAAAAAAAAAACCCGCATAAAAGTCTTGTTCGATTGATGATTGCGTATGAAAATCAAAGCTCATTATGACAACGAGAAAGATCACGTATTGGACCTAACGTCAGTTCAACCCAGTGAGGTTTTAGATAATCAAATTATTTATATAATTTTGTTAGGTTTTTTTTTTAGCCTCCAGGTCTATTCAGTCGTGAGTAGACGTGAAGTCTTAATAGCTCGGCGACAGTGTGTGCCACAAAGGCCTGTCATTTCCTCAACAGGCTGGACTGAAGTTTCTGCTGGGAAAGCGTCTTTTTTTTTTTTCCGCCTTTGATTCCCCCCACCAAGCCCGTCCAGCGTTCTCGACAGCCGAGAAAATAGCTCACGCAGACGTCTCGAGCAGGCCCGCTAATGGAAAAAAATGTTTTTGTGAAGCTTTTTGGGTGGTTTATATAAGGAGTCTTGCATCTATTTCATGTCGCGAAAAGGGAAGATTTGCAGCGGGGGCTTTTTAATGTTGCCGAGCCAGTCATCAAGCTCTTATTCGTGGGCGACGTTGGACGGGCTTCGTTTTTAGCCCAAAACAGCAGGATGGAACATGAAAGCCACAAAGCAGACGCAAACAAGAAAGCTGTCAGCGTCAGCCCCGAGCGGACGATTTATACAAAAACAAAACGGGGCCGACGTCTCGTTAATGAGAGCGGCGTGAAGAAGGAATGAAAGGAGCGGGATCGTAAAGAGGCGCCGACCCAAAACGTGACACGGGCCTATGTTGTGAAAGCCGTAGAAGCTTTTGTTAGGTACGGAAAAACAGACGCTCAAAGATAAATCGCAAAGTGCGTCGCCGACGTCAAAGCGGCGCTGACAAATTACGAAACTAAGAGCTTATCAAGAGTCTGAAATTTATTTTTGAAGATCATCATCCAGATCATGTCCTGTTCTTTGCAGTGATGGCAGTCTGGCGACCAAGCAGATTGTGTTTCTGCAGCGACCAGTCCTGAGCCGGAAGCAGAAGGAATCCAAGGTACACTTTGCTCTCATTGTTTTCAAATGGCCGCTTCCACGTTTTCCTTTTTACGCTAAACACAATGGCCTCTCTGTGAGCGTTATGGTGGGCGAAATGTTTACAGAAGTCCAACTGGACATTTTTTGGAGATGACCTCTGAATAGTCGTGAGAACCTCTTTGAGTGGAATGACATAGGCCACAGATTTAGGAGATAGCTCAAGTCCAACACATTTCCCTTGACGGCAACTTTTGGACCTCATCAGTCTGATGTCTGCATTTTATGTATATTATGAACACTAATCCAAAACTTTCCATGTTCCAGAAACTGATCTTCAAACCTCGTGGTAAGGCCAACAAGAATGGCATCAAAAACAAAGAGAAGAAGACAAAACCCAAATCGGAAAAAGGCATTCCCGATCGTAAGGAAAATGGCGAGAAACCAAATGAGCAAGATGAAAAGATTGAAGACCAGAACGCTGTCAAGGTTGAAACTGTTCAAACAAAGGAAGAAGCGGAAGTCGTAGAAGAGATAGAAAAGGAAACCTTTGAACTTGACGAGGAGGGATTGGCAGAGTCTCCGGAGAGGACAGACGTCCAAGAAGTCACAGAAACTGCGGCTGACGAAAAAGACGATCAGATCAAGGACGAGCAAGAAGTTGAAGTTTCAGTGGAAAATGGCCTAGAAACGGACGAAGATAAAAATGAAGATGAACCAGACCAGAACCAAGGCACGATTGAAGAATCAGTTGGCCTGGACCTCAAGGACAAGGGTACGGTGGCAGATTCACAGAGCCCGAATGAAATCCTCCAAGAGTAGCCCAGAATTTGAAAAGCCCTACCTCGAAAACCTCAAGACAGGGTTCACACCAAACATTATTGGGACTTGGAGCACCATCGACTTTGAAATCTGCCATCTTTCATCTACCGACTGCTGTATAACCACACCTTGTGAATGTACCACGTATCCTGAAGGAAGCAAATGAAGATGCTCGGACTAGACTTGGATCGAGCGCTTGCAGTCTGTTAGCTGGCCGGCGCCTTTTAATGGCCAGACTGATATCCGCGGGAAAAGTTATTTTTGGACTCTTGTTGATCTAGGTGACGAACTTAAAAGTCTAAAGACCACTGGCTAACCTCCGTCATACTGCTGACTGCCTAAGGACAGAAAAGACTTTTGATTCGTTCAACTCTACGGGATCTGAAGTGTTAGCCTTGGCTAACATTGGGAGTGGGATTCCTTTGCGACAGGCAATCCAAAGTTAGCGACACAATGTTGACGGCTACGCTCACCTCGCATACAGAATGTTCCGAACAAGCGGATGTGAAATTCACGGGACTATAATGTAGCTTTTATCTATCGTATCGTAAACAACGTATGCTATGAAACTCGACTTCTGTAGCCGTGTCTCTTGCCATACTGAGGATTTGACAAATATATTCCATTAAATTTCACTTGACAGCAGCCTTCGATAAAAAAAAAAAAGCACTTTTCTGAAAAGTCCATTCATGCCAGGGAATGAATTGAGGAAAATGGTGCCTGTGGCGCGTAAAACGAAATGAACTGACTCGTTTTAAAGTAATAGCGGTTAGCATGGCTCTTACCTGCGGCTATTAAAGCGCTCCTCAGCGGGTGTTGTTTAGAACAGTGAGCGAGTCGTGAGATGCCGTTGCTTGCCTAAAGGCCGGACGGCGGGTGGGTCGCTAAGGTGAGCGGCGACCACATCGGCTACACGAATCGCCCGTTAGCTCGCTAATGGTTTTTGTCAGTAGGGCATCTGTCAGGAATTGTGCATTTCTTACAAAAGGAGACTGAGGGATTCGTTTTGCCACAGCGGTATTGACAATAATGTCGAGCCCAGGTACCTTAGCAAATAGCTTTTGAGATTTCACACAAGTCACACTTTGACGTGAACGGAATGATTTTTTCTGGTTTGATTGTTTTGCTGTTTAAATGTTATAATTACACCCAACGAGACGCCGTGTTTTGTGCTGTCCATGTGTCGTCTGGTGCTGTTTTTGTGTAGAGCGGAAAACACACGAGACCAGCTTAGCCTTAATTAGCCAAATTCTCGATTTTTTTTTTGTAAGTTGCCTCTTAAACGACTTTCCGCAAAAATATTTTGCTAGTGAGGCGCCTGCCTATCCTATTGAGGCTTCAAGCTACCTCCCTAGGGTTTCTTGGTTTTAAGCTTGATGTCTACGCCCTTCCCGATGGCAAAATGTGAGGTCATACTTAATGGCAGCCCAGGTTCAAGGGTCACATTTGGCCGCCGGATTGATTTTTCCAGAGGATAGAAGCACTCTTAATTGTATTCCAAGATGTGAGGAACATTCTCTCACTGGCTTTTGGCTGCTCCTGGGCTTTCATTGAATGTTTTATTTCGTGCTTTACAATGATTTATGCAAATGGCATCGCGCTTGGGCGCCACAGAGCTTATGTAGTTTTTTTTTTTTTTTTTTTTATACAGGGGTTACTTGGTTTACATATGGTTGGGAACAAAAAAAATCAGACAGTGACGATATCAAGGTTTTGCGATACTGTATCGTGACGATATTATACGTTGCCCATTGACCATAAAAATACGCGAGTGCTAACATGCTAACATTTAACTGTTCATTAGTGACAACGGATGTTACGAAACGGACACGATGGTTTTTTTTCATTACGGTCAACAATCCGTACGTCATGCTGGTTAATCAGCATCCGATCGTGGCTGATAACGATTCGGTCCTTGGCAGTCTCGACGTTTTGTCACGCCATACCAAAAATGGTCAATTCTGCTTTGAGGCGATTTTCATGGTTAGAAGGAATTTAATTTCATAAATTTCACCGGTTTGTTTTTTTCTGGCTATTTTAAACATGGCGATCAGCAACACCCTTGACCTGCCCTCCCCTTAGTGACATCATCAAGGTCACATGATAGCACTTTGTTTGTCTCAACATTCCATTCGGACAGGCATCGACGGTCGTACCTTGACGAACATTTTGTGGGTAGTAGTGTTTTATTTGTTTTGTCAGGAAAGAGACATTTGAAATTCCAGCTGCCTGTTTTTGTGTGTTAAAAAAATGCCAGTGATGGTGTCAAAGTATTCTTTATCTGTGTGCTGTCCCGTCCATCGACGTTGTTATTGTTAGCCGCCGCTACTGCATCTGTACAATTTGTACATTATAAAAGTATTTATATTTAATGTCCACACGTGTGCTTCTTTACTGGGTTCTTAATGCCATTGTCAGATAAAAAAAAAATCCTAAAAATATTTTTTTTCAAACAGATAACACAATAAAATAACTACTGATGAATATCACATTCCCTACTCCCATGTCTTAACGAAATTATCACATTAGCACTCGAAGCCATGTTTTGTTGATGACATCATTAAACGTCATTAAATGTGCATTTGGGCTACTATTTGGCTCGCCGTGGTAAAAGGTCAAAAGTTTGCATCCAACGCTGATGGGATATTTGCGCCGCTGTTGCACCGCAACACGGCACCCAAGGGCCACATTACACACAATCACACACAAACACACACATGTATAAACACACAAATGTAGCTTGTAAAAGTACAGCAAGAAGGACAAATGAAAAGCGGGGGACACATGAGAAGCTTTTGCTTCTGTATGGACGTGGAAATCCTAATAATGCCACAAGGCCCCCGCACGGCCCTCGCAGGTCAATATTTCAGCCCCGATAATAACACGGCTCGGCGTTATGAAAGGCCCACAAGGCCAACTCAATCCATACCGCCTAAGACTAAAAGATCATTAAGAGCAAACCCCAAACACCAAAGCACTCTCCTGTCTGCATTGATTGATTGCTAATTGAAGACATTGATGAGTCCATCACACACACACGGAGACATCATCAAAGGTTTGCATGTCTATTATGTATGAGCTACAGGACTCCATTGAATACAACTCGGCTGAATATTTTGCACAAATGTTTTTTTTTTTTTCAAAAGGCTATTCGTGTCTAATCGAAGGAGGATAATTGACACTGAGGAATAAAAACACTAAAAGTGGGCAATTTGCTTCTCCTTAATAAAGTGTTTAAATTAGACAGCGTATGTCTTACTGGTTGTGGTTCTCAGTCTTCCTCAATGCTACACTGCCCTCTAGCGGAGGGCAGTGATACAACAGCAAAATAATTACACTGCTAGAATTTTGGCTTTAATTTGAACGGAAATAATGCTTTTAAGAGAGGGGGGGAAATAAATTATATATTAAAAAAATAAAGATCCCTCAATATAAGATTATTTTTAGCTTTCCAGGGTGGACTCGTGAGTTGGGGGTGGTGTTTGAGCCCCTTAAAATGCATTCATTATATTATTAAAATGCCAATTTTTTTATTTTTGCCACTTTGCAATCCGCCTTGGTACCTGCGCCACTGTCAGGAAGTTCCTTCTGCACGCTCTCTGCTCAACTTTGAATATATTCAGCTTGATGTGGCGTAATGAGGTCACATGGTGATGATATGGAAATGTGATGTCACTATGGCGGTAGAAGAGGAACATTAGAGACATGACACAGAGCTATGTGACATCATCACTCACTTTACAGGAGCTGCTGGCAGGGACAACTCCAGGAAAAAAAAAAAAAACATTTTATGTTAAAATCAAATAAAAGTACTTAATCAGTCCCCTGCCACGCTTTATATTTTTAAGTGCTGCCGAAGGTGGATTTGTTATATTCATTTGTGTCTGCCATGAAAGGAAAATGGCTGCAGAGCAGGTTAGTAAGCAATTAAGACCCTAACCCTTGTTTAGACACGCACTACAAATTAACTAAATTTTGCTAATGGCGGCTGTCAGAACCCCCCTTACAGGGTGCAGGCCAAAGTCATCACGTCGTCAGAGGAGGAGGCCGTCGCCGTGCTCTCCTCGCTGTACGACGCCGACAAACACCTGAGGGTCCTCCACTCGCCCGCCTCCGACTACCACATCATGGAGTTCCTGGGGGAAGGCACCTTCGGCGACGTGGTCAAATGTTTGAAGACGGCCACTAGGGAGGAAGTCGCCGTCAAGATCCTCAAGCAAATGGACGCTCTGGACTTGTTTAAGAGAGAGGTGCCGGACACGAGGCCCCGTCGGCTACTTTGATGACTTGATTCGATTTAAATATCTTTTTCAGGCCCGGGTGTTGAAAACCTTAATGGATTTCGACACGGACAAAGTCAACCTGATCCAGTGCAAGAGCATCTTTGTGGACAGAGTCTACATGTGTCTCGAGTTTGAGATGTTGGATATCAACTTGTTGGACTTCATGAACAGCAGACCCACCAAGTGCCTTCTGGTCAAGGAGATCCGACCCATTCTGCATCAGGTACGTTTACCTTCGTCTAAAGTGGTCAGATACAAAATGTCTATATTTTGCATTCTCCAACGGCTAACAAAGAAAGTTCAGTAAAGTTGTTTCCTTTTGTAGCATGATGCTAACACTGTATGTGTAAGCTAGCAAGGGATGCGAATCAATGTAACAGGGTTGTTTCTTTTTGTAGCATGATGCTAACATTATATGTATAAGCTAGCAAGGGATGCTAATAATGTAATGTTTCAACAAGTGATTTTAGTATGTGTTACATCGCATACATCGGCAGAGCCGGCCTGCTATGTCTTCAAAAGCCAGCAAGCCTGGCGGATGACGCTATCATAATTGAATACCATGTACTCGTGTCTTCAGCTGGCCGTGGGCCTGCATTTTCTGAACAGTATTGGACTTATCCACGCAGACCTGAAGCCCAACAACATCATGTTGGTGGAGCACGTCAGCCGGCCGTACAAAGTTAAAATCATCGACTTTGGCTTGGCCCAGCACATCTCGGAGATCCACCAGGGTCAACACTTTCAGAACCGCCGCTACAGGTATCTTTTTTGCCCTCCTAATTTTGTTGAGATACTTGATAACTAGTTGCAGTACGTATTGATTTTTCTTGTTTTCAGGGCGCCGGAGATCATTGTCGGTTTTCCCTACGCGGAGGCCATCGACGTGTGGTCTCTTGGTTGCATTATTGCCGAGTTGTTTCTGGGCTCTCCACTTTTCTACAGCACCTGTGAATACGACATGGCAAGAAAGCACCCGCCACTCCTAAAAAACTTTCTCAAGTGGTCCGACATAAGGTCACTTCAATCTCGAACTTTTTTCCTCCCCACAGTTGAGGAAGATCGAGCATATCCTGGGTCACTTTCCACAAAGACTACTGAACATTGGAGTCAACACTATGTATTTTTACAAGAGGGAGCGAGGCTTCCAGTCATTTCAGTGGAGACTAAAGGTAGAAAGTAAATCGGGTGCATTTGTAAACTTACGATTAGCTACTAGCTAGCAACAACCTCCGATTTTTAGCGGCGAACGAAATTTAGCATCACTTTGATTCTGACAGTTTTGCATCACCTCTCCCTAGACGACCAACGAATATGGCTACGTGGCTTGCACCAACAATTTTATCAACTCTCTGGATGACCTTTGTAAGGTATCAAGCTTTGTTGTTTATCGTACAAAGAATGCGAAATGCCATTTTTGCGACTGCTGCTGCCAAGGCGAAAATGCCAAACAGAATAAAAAAAATTGGAACTACCAAGAAATTCACAATCTGTGACCTTACAAAATGTGATTCTTTATATGTCTTGGTATTAAAGCCTGCAGTGTGTTCCGGTCCAGGTCAGACAAGTGGTCCACCTGTCAAATGAGGACACCACAGCAGAAATCCGAGACCAAGAGATCTTTGTGGATTTGCTGAAGCAGCTGCTAAGACCTGACGCCGGCCAGCGACCGACCCCCAATCAAATTCTACAGCACGCCTTCGTCACTATGGATGACCTTGAGCTCAACCACGCCGACACCTTCTAGTAGGTTCACGGCGAGGAACTGTAGAAGCCACTTGAGTAGATTAAACACCTCGTTTCTTCTGTTCAAGCTTGAAACTGAGCTGCGAAATGATGCAGGCCTGTCAGAATCCAAATTCGGGAACTCGGGCTTCACACAATGAGACCGCAAGCGCTCGTCCCACTTGGCATATCCACCGGGAACATCCCGACATCGTGGGCATCTCGTCACACATCACGAGTGGCCTCAATTTGGACACGCTCAATTCGGATCCGCAATTGAGCCTTGCGAATCAGCTCCGTTCAGTTTGCCTCCACAAGTCGCCGCCCCAGGAAAATATGTGGCACATGGCAGGGTAAGCTAGTTAGCCGAAACCGCTAGCTTAATAAAAACTACCGATTAATCGGTCAAATTTTTCAGAGAACCAAAACAGAAGGAGGATCAGGAGCAACGAGGTACGTTTGACCTCGCTGCTGGAATGAAGCTACGATGACATCACTTGTGACCTTCCGACAGGGTCTTCCGTCATGATGACTAGCAAATCGGCTAAATCTGAGCCTCCGCCACAAAACAGCAATCAGTCAGTTCTGGACTTTTTTTGGGGGGGGGTCTAGATTTTTTTGAACAGGTCTGAAGTTTACAAGTGTTCTTCTTTGAACAGAGTGCCTAAAAGTACCAACCGAGATGGTGACCAAACACCAAAGACGGCAAGGAGCATCAAGTAGGTTTGTGTTCAAAATTATTTTTAACACGTTTGTGTGTCATTCATCTTTGGTGTTTTTAATGGTCGAGCACCAAGAGGAGGAAATGGAAAACCAATCCGGGCGCCATCCGCACAACACAAGGTAAGTGAACTACTGTAAGAATAACGACAATAAAAACAATTTTTTTTGAATGTGTTTGTGTTGTCGTAGGAAAAGGAAAATTGAAAAGAAGAAGGCGACCCACACCGAGCAGAACAAGGTCAGTGTGACGTCACGCTTTTTTTATACTGATACATTGCGATCAATATGTTGCCATTGGTGCTCAGGGAGTCGCCAATAACAAAGAAGAGAAAAATGAATCCAATAGAACCCCCGACAACGGAAAGTAGTAATGAGTCTACGGCTAAACCAGCAGAGCCCAGTGTGTAAGTATTTGAGACTGACTGACTTATTTGTTATAATGTAAATATACTTAAAAAATATATAAATAAAATAAAAATAAAATATATAACTATCATCCACTATTATACTTTTGCAGAAAAACTAAATCTAGAGGCGCCCTGGCGAAACGTAGTAAGTCACTCCGCGCAATATTGGCTTAGCGAGCGAATTGCGTAATCAATCTGTGCATCTTGCCTCTCCTGACGTCTTTCCCCCCCCAAGAAATTCCAAAGCGCAAAAGGACACGGAACACTTACTCGGCCCGGAGAAGGAGAAATCAATCTGCGGGGAAATTGAAGGCAGCGAACACCAGAGAATGGAACAACCAAACTCAGGGCCCTTCCGAAATTACAAAGCGCAGTGGGTAGGTTACAGGGTGACGTCATAGCCTGTACTTTTTTTTTCTTTTCTCTCATCAAAATGATTAGCAGCGCTAAAGCACCATTCTTCTGTACAACAGTGTGGGCAATGACAACACCAAAAAACACAAAGATAAGACGTGACGGGTGTCTACAATCAAAACGTGAGATTTTTTTTATTTGATTTATAAAAATATCTTTCATTCTTTATAGCAATGTCAACAAGTCTTTGTCCTTCTTTGGGTAGACCTTCCTAAAAACAAGAGGACCTGGTCCAGCAGAATCTCTAAACCTAGCGAGGCAACCAAAGCTAACCCCAACTGAAGAAGGGCACGGTATTCTAGTGCATTAAATACTCTATACCGAAAGTTTATGACATATATATATTTTTTACTTTTAGATCTGTTGATTGATTGCCCTGATGGTGTCTCAGCAGACTGATAAATTCTCGGTGGCAGTCCAGGTATGACATCTCACAATTTAGATTTTTGACAAACTTAACTTCAAATCAACGTCTTTGCTTAGTCTGTTCAGGTTTAAAGGAATGCGAGGAGTCTTCAAATGATAGAGATGCGAAAGAAAAAGGGTACAAACTTATCTGAAGCAAACATAATGTTGCTCCATTTGTGTTGCATTCGTAGACCGTCGTAAAACAAACCATTTACAGATCAAGAGTGAGCAGACATTAACATAGTCATAAAATACATACTTGTAAACAAAACTACATAATAGCAGCCTTGAGCTCAGGCCAGCAACAAAATGGCGGGAAGGCATAAAAGATTTAACTTACTTTTAGATGACTTGAGGCTTCGTTCCACTTTCTTAACAAGGTCATTTGCTCCCTTTAGGGGTTCCATGCGTCCGGCCACAAGTTTGTAATTTCAAAACATCTAATCATGTTTAAACTGGGAGGAGTCTTCAAATGATACAGATGCTAAAGAAAAAGTGTACAAAGTACTTTTAAAGCAAACAATTTTGCTCCATTTGTGTTGCATTCGCAGACTGTCGTAAAACAAACTGCTTACAGACCAAGTATGTGTCATAAAACACATACTTGTAAACAAAACTATAGATTAACAATTAAGGAAAAACATATTTATCTGAACCAGTGACAAATTAGCAACTCCAAAAACAAAACAGTCTTAAAAGTCAACACGTACATAAATAACACAGCAGCCTTGAGCTCAGGGCAGCAACAAAATGGCGGGAAGGAATAAAAGAGTTGTTTAACTTACTTTTAGATGACTTGAGGCTTCGTTCCATTTTCTTAACAAGGTGCCTTTAGGGGTTCGGTGTGTCCGGCCACAAGTTTGTAATTTCTAAATATCTAATAATGTTTAAACTCGTAAAAAAATAAATTAAAAAAAACAAAACAATAGCCCGCAGTCGCCGTCCATCAAACTTCCTCCTTACCTGCGCACCGCTTCTAATTAACTGAGCTCGTTCACGAGCGTGCGCGCGCACAGCGTGCTGGCTTGAACACATTTTGTCCAGTAGGTGGCACAATTGGTCCTTTAAAAAAATAGTTCCGAGAAAAGTTATATTCAAATAAATATTGCTCCAACAGGCAACCGAACACTAACTACTCCGTAAATACTGTATATATGCATACGACATATATAAAATGAAACTATAGGAGTAATTTTTTTACATTTAGACAGAAATTGGATTGATCAATTCCGGACATATATCATACGATCTTTATTTTAGAATTGCAAGATATTAAAATAAAATATTATTTAAATGAACAAACAGTTTCAAATTAAAATGTAACATTATGAAATTCTGAAAATACTTTTCTTCCTCATTTCTCAGGATAGCCAATCAGCAACGAGCAATGACCAGTCGTGGCTTCCGACACGCAGTACCGCCGAGTACCGGCAGATGTCACTAAAAGACAGATTTACTCACACTTGCTCATTAAACGTATGGTGCGGATTAAATTTGTTTGTAGTTGTATTAACTTAATTTAAATGGTGAGTTTCAAACATCACATGTGATATGGGTCAGTTTGATATTTTATTTAAATTTATTGACAGTGTTGGCGATTATGTTTCCAGAGATAGCACAAGTAAATAGATGAGGGTGGATGATGTAGTTTGAAGTCTGGCGACAGACATCAGCAGTAGACATCTGAGAAAAGGAAGCAAGAAAGCAAAATAGAAGCTTTCCATCTTTATGACATCTGATAACAAAACTAGTTTGGAAACAAATTTTAGGATTTCAAATCCGTCTAGCGCCATCATTTGTCAAAAGTGCTGACACCGCAACTTTGCAGGCCGAGAGCCCTCCCCCCAAACCGAATGATGTTTATCCACCCTTGCTACTCTCAGCTTGACCTCTACAACAACAAGAAATGATGATGGTGATGATTGACAAGCTATTGAAAAGTTCTCAGCAGCGGAAGATTGTTTTGAAAGCAAACATTGTAAAGCACACAAGTGTGTCGTTTAAAGTCGCTGTGTGTGTGTGCGAGACACTGACATGTTTATTAGCGAGCAACAACGCACGCTGTCAATGATCAGTCCTCCTTTAGGTCTCCTTATCTCAACATTAAGCCCCCCCCCCCCCCCTGACTATTCCCTGCACGGCAATTCAATTAGCGCTCTCCACCCCTCCCCTTTTTTAAATCTAGCGTTGTCGCCGATTTTATGCACAGTGTCATCGCCATGGAAACGTTTGTTTTAGTTGGGCTGGAACGGCCAAACTAATCCCGCAAACGCAGCTGCCCGGATTACCGGTGCGCCTTGACCTCCGGCTTTTTTGAATCTCTGCTCTTCCAATAGACAAAAGCCTCCGCCGGCCTCACCTGTCACCGATGGGCAGATAAACGATAAATTCCGATTAAAGGACAGAACGTCTGATCGCTATCGGTGACCGGTTTCATTACGCTAAAACTGTTTCTCAATGGAGTTGTTCAGAGAGGGGTAAATTAGGGTTTGAAGAAAGGGTTCAGATTTGGAATTGGGGATTTTAAATATAGGATTCAAACCCGGGTTTGGATACGTGAAGTATCGGCAGCCTCCGCGAGTACCGATACCTTCAAATAAATCCGGTATTTAGAAAAATAAGGTATGTTTCAAATTGGAGTTTCAAAGCTGGGTTATGATTTGTGATGATCAGGCCCGATAAGCTCAGCGTGCAGTCATGCTCAAGCGACGCTCGGGGGGGGATTAACGGCACGGACGATTGGTCGCGGTCGGCTCGCTTAACGGAAGACGGGAGATGTTTGCCTGTCAATGAACTCATTCACTTCATTTTAAAACTGTCAAATACTTTCAGAATCATTTAGAAGTACATGGTGGGTTTGAAATCTGGGTTTGGACACAGGCTAAGATTTCAAATTAGGGTTTGAAGCCCATTTTGCACTTATGGTTAGAAGTTGCCAAGGCTGTTGTGGACTCTTTATATTAAAACTGACAAATGTCTTTGGGATTAAATTAGCCGCAATTAGCGTCGGTTCTTCCAGAGCACACAATGAGGACCGGGACGGCGGGCACTGATGTGTCACCCAACATGGACATCCCCCAGGGAGGAACCCAGCTGGGACTTTGTCGCTAATGGACTCATGAAGACATAATGAGACACGAGACTCGCATCTTGAAGGGAAGGGTAAGGCGGGAAATGGGTTTAGATCCAATGTTGGGTTTCAAATTCGAAAATTAGGATTGCAAATAAGGAATTGAAAACAAGGTTACGGTTTCCCATTAGGGTTTCAAATCCAGTTTAGGATTTCTAGTTAGGAATAAGGTGGTGGTCCGAGGGGGTGAGGGAGTACGAAGTACGGCTCCTGTGTCACTTGTCAACACCCTGACGCTTTAATCGGTCACGCCTGCGCACGTATTAAAAGATTATGCCTTGCGTTGCGCTTGGCTTCCCGCACACCGCATAAGGGGCTGCTTCTGGAGGGGGGTCAAACCGAGGCCCTTATAAGGAGAGAGTAGGTGGACTCAACAATCCAGACTTGACACACTCATTTTGAACCCTACCTTGAAAAGTTGAGGGCCTAAAAAAAAAAAAAAGCAAGCTAAATTGAGATGGATGTCCGTGTTGATAAATACGCCGCTGAAAGGTGTCTGCACTCGGACACTAGCACCTTCTTCTGCGGCTCTCAGCACCCGGGGGTCCTCCACCAGGGGGGGGACCCCTGCAATAATAAAGTGCTAATTGAAAAAGTGCCGCGAGCAGGGAGGCGGGCAAAGACGATGAAAGATCAGCAAGACCACCGGACAGTTCGCTTCTGTGTGGCCTGTGTGTGTATAGAAAATACATTGTTATAGTCTCCTTTTAAAATGTGTATCGCTACACGATGAGTGACAGACGTATACACACACACACAGATATAGTTCGTATTCCATTTCCCGTGTTGCGTGCGTGACATCGGTGAGCAATGTCTGCTCTTATGGAAATGAAAGCAGGGTTACTGTAACCCTGTTAAAATCTAATGAGATTCTGATTAAATAGAACATCAGTATGACTAATTCCCCGAGCTCCCCGAACGCGGCGCGTTATTGATAGGCCGGCGCGTAAGTGGTCTCCGCGGGACGGGTCCTAATGGCCCAATAATGCATTAGAGGGGCCGCGCTTATTGTGCCCCATTGGAAACACCTGGGAGGGGCATCCATCAAGGTGAACTCAGCGGGGTCTTCACGAACCTGTCACTGGATGGCTTGATCCACTCTCGGACCCCAGGTCTGACCGGGGGGGGGAGGCGGATTCGAGGACAGACGAGCCGCCAACGCTTCCTGGAATGGACGCCATCTTGGGGAAATATAGAAATACGTGAGGATGTCGGGAAGACTGGAGTGATGATGAAATGGTATGAAAATCTCACGTGACAGAAATAATTGTAAAAGTACTTGTGTAGACAAAAAATATTTTTTATATTTAAAAATCTATCAAAATATATTGTGTAATTCATTCAAACCCAAATGACAATTTTAACCATTTTAAAAACTTTTGAGTTGAATCAGGACTGTGTTTTGAAGTGGCAAATTAACTTTAAATAATATTTAAAAATTATATAAATTATTATATATTATAAAAATATTAGATATTATTTAGATACATGCAATAAAATGCAAGATATGTCTGTTTTAAAAAAAAAATCCCTTTTTTACTTTGTACATATGTCATTTTTTCCAGGTAATAATTTGTATTTAACAAAATAGTATTGCACACAAAGGCTTGGCGAACTTATAAGAAATAAGAAAAAAAAACATTGCGACAAACTGTTTATTGAGCTGACTGGTGGTGAAAAGGTTGAAGAACCTTTTGCTCAACATTTTCCTTGTCCGCCGCTGAACCTTGCCATGACCTTGCACCCTAAAGCAACATGTGCACTTTCTAAACATGGAACGAATTTCACTCTTGTGTTCAAATTGCGGTCGTCGGCACACCAAATGTGATGACAACACGACGGGCCCGTTGCTGTGAGACAATAAACTCTCCCACGCACGCATGCACACGCGCACGCACACATGTGCAGCGGGTGGCCGCCGGCGTTGAAGAATGAAGACGCTAACCGTTTAAATCTGTCAGAGGCCGAAGCATCTGTCAGTGAACAGTCTGGCCTGAGAAAACACGCAATGCAAATACACTCTGGGTGTGTGTGTGTGTGTCAGTGGCGGCGGTCAAGGCCATTACATGTTGTGTATTCAAAACAAAGTTTTATCAATTAGCTTAATGCTAACAAACAATGCAGAACACCATCGACGCGCTAACGAATAGCATCGGGGTATAAATAAAACAATAAAGCATAAAATATTGCCTCGTTGTTTGAAAAAAAAATCGAATAATTTCTGTTTTACGTTCGCAGTCAAAGACTTTTTCAGCAACATTCATTTCCAGTGACATTTAGGAAGAATTAAAAGCCGCTAAGTGACTTTGGCATCCTCAGTTTTAACATCAGTATCATAAGTACTAGCAGCCATGAAGACTTCCCGGCACTCCCCCCACCCCCCCTTCCTCCTCACCCGCTCCTCCCCCCCGACAACTTCCCAATGACTAAAATGATGTGATTACGTTGAGGCTAATGACGGCGGGCATGCTTAGATCCATCTGCGACGTTTTTCTTTGCTTCTGTCCTGATTCAGCGGCCTGTCAGCAGCTTCTTGGAAGAGCTTTTCACCACCGCCACGACAAAGCATCGTCAGACGCAGCAAAGCATTCTGGGAAGGCTCCGGAAATGACTAGACCGTGACAAGAAGTCCAATATTTGAAATATTCAAGTTATTTGTTGATGAATTGAAATTGAACCTGATAAATCACAGCGATCTTATCATGCTGTTGATGGAAAAACATTTTTTTTGCTTCGGGTTTAGCCACACAAAATTCAGCCGACATATCAAATCAGCATTTGATTGACAGGGCTTGACCTCTAGTCTAGCGACAAAGAAGCTGGTTGAACCAACCAGCTGCAAACCTCCAACGCATTACAGTAAAAACGACGCAAATCAAGTTAGCGGCGGCGGCGGCCTCTTGTGCTAATATTAGCCGTGCCTTTGTTCGCGGCTCCAGCTGCGAGCTTTCTGACGAGTCACAAGATTGAATTTTACCGTCGAGATGACAAAGTCGGGAGTCGCTTGTGCGTACTAGCACAATGCACTCAACCAATCACGTGTCTTCTTATTGTCTGCTCCAACTGGGATCTTTCAATAATGCATAGAAAAACAGAAACCATAACAATTGGTTAAAAAAATAACATGAAAAATAAAATAAATAAGTAAAAATATAAATAAAATAAAAAAATACGGTAAAATGATAAGATGCAAACCAATAACACTTTGTACTAAATAATAAAAACGATGATACGAGTGCAGGCGGGTTTCTTGAACGAGCAACTGAGGAGCTCCCCTGTGTAATCACATCAGGATGGAAAAGTTTTACTTATGGCAAACGGAATCGAGTTACGATTGAGCGGCGGGGCGGGAAGCCGATTTGTATCGATCCCCATAGTAAAGAGCGCTCGCAGTCAGTCTATCTATTCAGCGCGGGAATGAAAGGCCGCTCAGCCTATAGAGCCAGACTGTATAATCCTATGTTACCCGATCAATAGCGGCTGAAACCCGGCTTTTCCCGTCCCGCCACTATCCGAATATTGTGTGTGTGTGTGTGCTGATGGAGGTGGTGAGGGGGCGAGGTAATAAGTGCTGCCCATCTTGCCGTCTGGCAGCGACATCACACCAGAAGTGAAGTGACGGAAAATACAGAAGAATCCAAATCGAGACTCGTTCAGAACTGGAATCGTTTAGATTCTCAACGTGGATTCTGTAATCTAATATTTTTGAACATGCTAGGAAAATTTCATGAAAAAAAAATATGAGTCAATTCATGAAATATGGATTTGTCAACACGCTGAATCATCACGTTGTGTTTACATCATGGCGTCACACAGGCAGATTAGCTGCTTGACATTGATCACCCAGCAGTCCATCAATCACCTATATTCACTCCCGGCCTCCGACCCCCCTCCCCTCCCCTCGCAGGGCCGCCAATGCGCTAAACGCCCACGCCGGCGACCTCTCCATGCTAAAACGCACAAACAGCCGTCGGTCAGGAGGTCTCCACGACCCGCAGGAGCTTTGACATTGGCCAATCTGATGACTAAGAAATCCAAATATGAGATTAGCCCTCGGTGACTATCTCACTCTAAGTGCCCCCCCTCCCCCCCTCCCAACACACAAATGGGGCCCTAAGAAGATAATAGCGCTACAATTGGTTTCACAAGGGCGTAGAAGGTGGGGGGGGGAGGGGGGGCTGTCATTCGATTACAAGCCCCCCGCAGAGAAATGTTGCCCGAGCGAAAGTGCAGATGGGCCGTGTTTGGGTCGGACCAATCGGGACGACTTCAGGAGAGAGAGAAAAATGGACAGGGAAGTCGCTGTCAATCAAGATAGTGGCTAGTACATAAAATAAATCAAGCTAGAATTTTTTGATGTCCCAATACTTTTGCTCACATGTCATCATTTAACCGATAAACTGCAAGACTTCTGAGGTGACTAAAAAAGTAAAATATAATTTGTTCCGTTGTCTAATCGATTGCTTCTTCTCCCAGGAGAAACTCGAGTAGGCAAAGATTATTAACAGATATTAGAATTATTGATCGATCGAGTCAAAGGTGAAGGCATTATCACCTTGCTGGTGTCCTATTGAAGTATAAGAAGGTTACAGAAGTATTTATGTCCTATTTAGCATGACTCACCAGAATGTTGGACCACACACACACACACACACACACACACACACACACACACACACACACACACACACAGAAATATCTAGCCGCCAATCATCCTTTGGGCCGGACGTGGTGACACAATACGTGGATGCCGCAATGTTTTCTAGCTAAACAAGGCTGTCAATCATGGTGTGTGTGTGTGTGTGTGTGTGTGCAAAAGCACAGAATTTTCATTCCTAATATTTTGACCGTCTCAAGAAGACCACCCTAACAAAACGCAGAATTTTCCCAGTTGTACCTAATAAAGTGGGCAGAATGTTTGATGTCATCAAAAGGAGAGGCAATGTGACCGTGAACACAATTAGCGATACCTGGCACACACACAGACACACACACCTAGCCCGGGGCTCATCCACTACCAGGCAAGCTAATCAGCTAACGAGCCGCTAATGGCGTCAGCAGCAGCCGGGCGACCGCCGCCGGCCCTCTAAGGCGGGAAGAAGGCCGCTTCTGTCATCAGCGTCCAATTGCACCTTTGCTCCACTGTCCTCTCGGACGTCCTTTTGGACGTCTTATTCTATCTCGCTCACACACACACAAACACACACACACATTAGCGATCTCCTCGCCTTCCCAATTAGGCCTCTAATTTGGCTAATGGAGCATTAATGGAGAAAGAGGCTGCTGAAGACCCGAGCTCAGCACAATGTCCTCACACACACACACACACACACTGTCCTATATAATCCAATACTACGCACAGATTTGATTTCATTAACAATAGTATCACAATGCTCCTCTCTGACGACAAAATAATAGAAAAAAATTTGCACACAACACTCCGTTTGCTTTTTCTTTAGCTTTTTGTCGCACTGCATAAAGCATTTTGGGATCTTTGCTAATAACCCGATTTATAGATTTTCACAATATAGCTGAGATTTTTTTGTTTTTGTTTTCAGTAAACATAAAACAAAGTATTTTTGTAGCATCCCACACAGATTGTGTGTGTGTGTGTGATAAGAAGAAGTGTGACGGCGCCATGTTGATCTTCCACTCAACAATGCCGCACTTATTCCCACGCTGTCCACATCTTTTTAATGAGTGTGTGTTCTGTGTCAACGTGTCGCATTTCTGTAAATGTGTGTGTGTGTGTAGACAAACTGTCCAATAAACTCACATCGGTAATTAAGTAGAAAGACAAATATTTGGGTGAGAAGTACTAATTTAACTCTTACTTGTGTATGAGTTGAAAGTATATATATTTATAGATATATATATTTATTTATATTTTTATATATATATATATATATATATAGAATGATGACGCCGTGGCGACAGACGTATCTGACACTTTTGACCCGTTTCAAGTCGACACACACACACACGCAGTGTGTGGAGATAGCGTCAGTGGCTCAGTCTCCAGCCTTCGATAAGGGGGGGACCCCCCCTTAAAAAAAAAAGAAAAAAAATGAAGTGTGTGTGTCTGTGTGTGTGCTTACAGTGAGCAATGGAAACGCTCCAGTCGCTTCTAATCTCCAACTCGGCTCCATAAACACAAACTCGGGGGGGATGCGTCGAAGCCGACGGGCTGATGATGTCATCAAAAGGCACCCGGCCGCCGTGTTTAAGCCGCAGCTATGTGAGGCATGCGTTTGTGTCATTTTTTTTTTTTTTAATCGTACATTCTTAGAAGAGGAGGTTATTATTATTGTCTCTGCATAGGAAGGCCTGCGGTGGGTTGGCTAGTTGATTGCGACTTGGGGCCTACCTGATAAGAGTCGGAGCCGGCACAGCGCAGGCCGGCCGTCTGTTAGCATTCCTGGCGTTTCTGCATATCCTGTTGACACACACACAGACACACACAAGTTTAGGAACCTGGACATATTCAAGTCAGACTCGGTGGACCTTTAAAGGAAACTCACTTGAAGCAAAATTCCTGATTAAAAATGGAAGCTTTAACAAAATGGCCGCTGTTTAGTTTCGGGCATCGCCGCGTGAAACTTTTCAATGTAAATTGAAAATAATGGATCCAAGATGGATGCAAGCAGGCTTTGTGGAGGACAAAAGCCCCTCCATCATGAACGGCCATTTTGGCCACAACTTGGACTTCCTGTCTAAAAAAGCACGCCATTCAAAATGTCCTGCCGCTGTTCGCCGCTTCCTCCTTTCGCTCTTTGGCACTTTCACTCATTCACGCATTGGGAAGTGGCACGCCATTTGTCACGGGGCCTTGTTTGCCCGTGTCGCCTTTTACGAGACAACCAGAGGGGCGCCGGCTTCCTGAGACCACCCAGCGCTTGGACCCTTGACTGAACTTGAGCTTTTGCGAGATACTTTTAAAAAATTTGTGGTATTTTCCATTTTTTTTGGGTTAAACTCCAAACCTTCGTGTCATTTTAGTTCAATTAGTAACTCGAATTTTCCAATCTGTGTAAATTTCTCTCTTTTGGCAGATGTGCACTTAGAAAGCGGTGGTTTGCGCCGTTGTGGGTGTGAACACAGTCTCTGCGGCCAATAGAAGAGTCTCTTCTAATTTAATTCATTAATGTTCCAGAAAAAGTGTAATTCTTAACCCTCAGGTTATTTTGACGTGTCACAGAATATGAAAGGAGAATCGCAGGATTAGCGGCAACTGTGAGGTAATGGCGTCACGAGGCCCCGCCCCCTCGCCGTCCCAGTCGTGCTGGGATGCCTGAGGATTAAAGAGCGTGCTGACAATCGCATCTGTTTTGTTTCTCCAGTGCGCTAAGCACTGGTGTGGAGAAATAGTGTGTGAAAATGTCGATACGGGAGCGGCGTAGGTGTGTGCGTGGAGTCATAAATACAGCCGGGCTTAAGTGCGTGTAAACAGTACCAGCGAGTGGCGCAATATTTCTTGGGATTCTCGTAGTAAAAATGAAAGCTTCTTTCACAACAATGTGAATGAAGGACCGGCTCGTACCGCGCATTTTTTTGTTGCTAAATTACAAACTTTATTATCGGCCTCAGGCGAGACGCTGGAGAGGCAAAGTGGCTCGCCAATCTCCTGAAATCCTCCCAAAGCTCCCCCTCTCTTAGTTCCTCTTGTGATCCACGGGGATGCCCGGAGGCCTCGCCAACACGCCACCTCCGTGCTGGGACAATTAGCAAAACACACACAAGAACCACTTTGAAGTTCTCCACAAAAGCGGCTCGTCTGTTAACGCCGCGTTTTTCCGCATCCGGGAAGCTCAAAGATGTCAGATGAAAGCCAAGATGGCCGACGAGCACGACGGCTTATAAATCCTCATTTCAACTCGGGCTCAATAAAAGTCTTAAATCACTCTTGGCAACCTGAAAACAAGCAAAAACGGGAATGAAGTTGTGCTCTGTAGCAAATATCACGCTAATTTACAATAGCCTGTCTATGGTGTTTCACATTAAATGTTAGCATTAAGCTAGCAGACGTAATAAAAGGAGCATGGAGGAATTTTGGAAAACTGTATGGGACAAGCTGATCTGGAATTTGGACAAGGGTGTGTAGACTTTTTATATGCACTGTATATACTACAAGATATTTTTAACAATTGATTAATAAATTATTTTTAGCACAGAAAAAAAATATAAATATTGCATATTGTTGCTTCTGGGCTTGTTGTCTTATTAATCGGTTTCAGCGATGTTACGATTGTGCTTCACTTTCTCGGCCTGCCCACAAAATTGGAAAATAAAAAGACAATCACTGACAAAGCATGAAGTGAGTGAAAGGTCCGCAACAAGTGCACGAGGACACTTTGAGCAATGGAGACGTTTAGAATCCGCTCCCGACCAACAAGTGCTCGCAAAGTAGGCCATCCATCACAGGATGGAGGGGCTTGGAGATTTTGGGGGAGGGAGGGGGGGGAGGATATGAGTCATGGGTGGTGAAGAGGGGAGGGGTGTAGAAAGAGAAGGATGCTGGCTGAGTTTACGCTGATAAAGGCGAGCTCTGCCGGATTAACTTGTCCCGAGTTTTGTTTCAGCGGCGGCGAGGCTAAGCGAGGCGCTCTTAGCTCGCCAACATCTGGAACGTGTCAGCGGAGGCCAGACGCCGCGTCTACGTACGCTGGCGCAATGATGCGTGCACACACCCTTGTAAGATCAACACAAACAATTTAGAAAAAAAAACACACGTGAACATACAGTATCATTACAAACGCACAAAATCATAATAATTAATTTTACACACATCTAAATAAAATCAACATGAATGCAATGACGTGAATGAAACCATCACACACACGTCAATAGATAGAAAACTATAAAAAATAAAAAAAAACACATCCAAATAAAATAAATACACATTAACCCACATTAAAATACTGACAAAAACACACACACAAAGAAAGATAACACAACACCTGAATGTGCAAACAAAACCAACATATGGAAAAACACAAAAATAAAACACACACACACACTCACGTGCACTCTCACACACTCTGTCTCTCTCAAATGCACAACCAGACAGACACACATCTACTTACACACACACACATCACAAACTAACACTCCCACTCTGACACACGCAAGCCCACATACAGACATACACGTCAGACACATGAAGACGGAGTTGTCGTCTTTGAGGCAGCCGAGATAAAGAAAGAGTCCTGCTCCTTGTCACACGGACACACACACACACACACGCACACACACACGCACACTCCCAAAAGCCACACTGCAGTCGCTAATGATGGACAGCTGAAGGCACACTCTCGGGGCGCCAATCAAATTTGCAGGCCTCTAATTGGATTACAGCGGGCAAGAGGGAGGGCTTTTATCTCGCCCCGCTCACAACACACACACACACACACACACACACACTCGTTTGTTTGTGCTCTCGTCTGCGCTTGAATGATGGACAAAAGAGCGGCCTGTCGACTGGCGGCTGAGTGCTGATTGGTCGGAGCCGCCGTGGCTTTGTTGTGTGCTTTTTGCCTCCAGCTCATATGTGTGTGTGTGTGTGTGTGTGTGTGTGTGTGAATGTGTGTGTGCACGAGGCGTCACCTAGCTCATTGCCTGCTCTCTGTTGGCTTTTCAGCAGGCCTCAACACTACAAGTAGTGGAAAGACGCCGCGGGCTAGCATGGCGTAAAAAATACACAAAAGAAAATTCATTTAGTCAATTCTGCAAGATGATGACAGCGGCTTTTTTAAAGGTCAATCATGTTCGTGGCCAATTAATAAAAAATCTGCCAACAATATAATATTAGATATAACTAAAGGAACTGGTGAGAATGTTAGTCGTCCCTGCGGATGCCCGCAAGACGCCGAGCGTATCAGCGGCGTATCAGCCCGACCGACCGAGGCCAGCCAGGAAGTCACAGACGAACCCACGCTACCTAACCACCTACCCACATCTTATCTGTTATTGGCCGGCCCACTCGGACGCTTATCTTTTATTGGATGACTCCTCTGTCAAGCTTATCTTTATTGGCTGGCTCCTCCTGAGCACCAGGACGAGGAGAAGGAGGAAAAAGAAGGAGGAAAGACATCCTCTGACGTGTGGGAGAATATCATAAGCCTGTTTTCACCTTGCCTCACTTCCTGTCCTGCAGCCAATCACAGTCAGGTTAAATCAGTGGCTGAGTTGATTAAATAGGAAATATCATTAGGACGCTCATCTTAAACAGAAAAATTATCATTGTATTTAATTAATGCCCATAAGCAAAATACATTATTTTTCAAGAAAATTAAATTAATATAGGCTTGTTATCATTATTATTATTATTATTATTATTATTATTATTATTATTATTATTATTGCCCTTTTTAAATCACAATCAATCACAAAGACTTATGTGGAACACCAATTCATAATAAATAGAAAAGTTTATTTGATAAAACAAAATTGAGTAGTTGTTGACTAGTGTCAAAGCCTCAATTTTAAAAGTTTAAGACTTAATATGGAGACGTAATGTGTAGAATACTTCTAAAAAAAAAAAACTACAGTGGAAATAACAAAAAAAAACCTAAAGCTCATATGTTAAAAACGACATTGTGCTGTGTCACTTAAATGTAATAATGCTTTGCGTGTTTTTGAGCTCCTGGTTGCCGTGACAACGCATCCATCCCACAGGCAGGAGCTCTTATCTCACAGAAAAGCTTTTAAACGCGAAAAAAAATTACATAAAGAAGTTAAAGCAGCAGGAAGCAGAGCCTGATGGGTAAATACGTTAACAACACGCCATGTCCACCATTTACGATCACTTGCCGCATTTCCTGGTTGTTTGAACCGTCCCTGTCTGCTTCTGTTTGCATTAATCCAAATATTTATGACCCTTTTTTAGCCTCTTGCTCTTATTTGATGTCTTATTATAGAAACCTGAGTGGACTAAAGTGTGGCTTTCCTTCATCCATTTTGATAAGGAAACTGGAATATATCAAAAATAGGGCTTTCGTCTACCTATGTTTTGGAATGTGTTACAAATTTTGCGGCAATCTTTGGTCAGTCGATTACGTAGATCGTTAAACCCTTTCAAAAATGTCTACACTGTCGTCATCGTATCTCCTTGGCGTCATCTTGAGACACTAAATATGAACAAATATGGAACAGCCTTGATACCATCCCAGACAACACACAACACACACATCCCCGCCTCCCTGGGAACAGCGGGCCGTCACTGTTAGCGTTACGTGCCACTCACGGCACCTGATAAGACAAGCAGAGCCATAATCGGATCGCAACTGAGCTAGCCACCACGGGGAAGTTCTCAAGACAGTTTGTTCAAATGTGTTTTTCCCGAATAGCTATGTCGTCACAAAACACAATGCTCACATGGAACTCTATCGGCTAGCTTAAGAAGCTAACATAGCGGTGAATTTCTTGACAAATGGTTAAGAGCCTTAAATACATCACGTACATTAAAAAAAAGAAACACAAACTATTTTGTACACAAAAAATTCCTCAAAGTTGTCACAAAAAAACAGCGGCTAGCAAAAGATGCTAATGTACCTCGGCATCTAATCTTAGTATGTATATGCTCGAGCCATCTTTTTATAAATTATTTTGTTTTGAGCTGTCAATCTTTATATACATTCTTTATATACAGTCAATCTGTCTTTATTTACCCTCACTAATCTTCATATACAATGGATTAGCTTTCCGTGTGTCGCAAATGTGTGTTTATGTGTGCTTAGCATCAGTTCCTAGATAGACTTATCTCCCAGACGCTAACGGTGTCTGCGCGGCCCATTACTGAGCTGCAATTAGTCAGCGTCTCAAATTAGCCACACACCACAACAAGTGTCTGCTCTTTTATCAGAAGGAGCTTTCGAGACGTCTTGTTGACTGATTGAGCTCAAGAGCTGTGCTGGACGCTAAAATAAGCTCCATGGCGTAGTCCGACAACAGTTCCACGCTAGCTAAAATAAGAAAACTTCTGACAGTGCTAAAAGATGAAAACCTCCTTTGGGTCCATCAAGTACAGTAAATGTATTGTACACGCGCAGTTTGTTTGCGAACCTCAAGGGAAACGAGTGAGCTGCTAAAATCCGAAGATATAGAACATCCACGCTCACACCTCTGAATGGACTTGTCACACTTACACACGCACACGTTGTGATATAACACATCCACAATGTCACACATCCCAACTCCCGACACAAATAAAAATGGTGTCCATTTTGTCCCTCCATTCGTCAATGATGCATCTGACCTGCAACTGTGAAATAGCATCTTAGCGTCTAAGCTACTGATTAGCATGGCAACCTAGCATAAGGTTGACATTCCACTAAAAGAAGCTCGTAATTGCACATAGATGCCACAAAATGGCTCAACCAACAATCACATCATTCAAATCAAAGTCAAGCGGAGTCTTTCATCGTATTTTGGTAAATCCGAAAATTGACTCGGTCATGTGACGGGAGCTTTTGTTTATATATGCTAGCTGCATTCCATTAGCCTCCTGCCAGAAACATGACAATAAAGTTGACTATAATCTCTCAATTCTGTAAATATGATTTTAGGGTGGTCAGGTTTTACCCAGATGTGCCTGAAAAAATTGGCATGGGAGAGGCTGGGAAGGGGGGGGGGCGTAAAAAAGTTCTTAGCAGGTGCCGGGTGTTTATGTGACACCTCTTCAGGGTGCTAATGCTGGATAGGCGTTTAACGGTAGGGTAATGGACGCTCGGATGGCGGCCGGGGAGAGTCAAAGGGGGGTGAAGATGTTGTTAGCGGGGTTAGGGGGGTGAAGGGGGGGCACTTGTGCCGCTGCGCTGGATGAAAGCTCCCCGACCAGCCGTCGTCGCGGTAACTAATTTGCTGAGATTTTCCGCTCGACTGGAGGCACGAGGAAGAGGCCCCCTCGGACCCTCCTTAAGCCCTAACTTCCCCCCCTCAGCACTTTCACTTGACATCAGGCTAGCAAGTAGACAAGTAGCCTCAAAGCTAACATGCTACATTTTGCTTCCTGTTGTTTTTGTGGAGAGTAAAAATCATATAAAGATAATTTATAAATTGTCTTCTGAACTTTTTTCTACTTGACAAGGACTTTAAAGTCAACGATATGTACCTTGGAAAATTTCCAAGTCAAGTTTGAATGCATACTTTCGGTTCGACTGTTTCTCACTATGAGGGTTGAGACACGCTCTATTCCAAAGGTCGTAATCCTCTCCTTCCACTTTCACCTCAGACGGACGCTAAGCGCTAAGTGCAGATTATTAGGAGCAATAACAACACTTCCAACAATGAACCTCGGGGCCGCTTGGCCCTGCTCCAGTTAGCTCGCTGTTAGTTTAGCCGTCGTGCTAATCCCTCAATTTGGAGAGCCAAGACAAACGCAAGACCGCCAAATTACAGCATTAGCACCGTTGCTACTTTACCAACTTGTTGGACATATAGTTAAAAAACATTTCTTTTGCGGGTCAGGTATGAGCGGGCAAAGTGGATGGTGTAACACCGTGTACATATTTAGCGTGGTGTCTGCTCAGCGGGGTGGAATCACTACACAATTACAGTCGCTTGTTGAAGACATGTAGCCCAGGAGGAGGCGCGTCTCCGCTTAGCTTTTAGCACCAGGCTGCTGTCGCTAAAATGTCATGGCTATGCTGCAAAAAGGCTGTTATTAGCTTCTGGCGTGTCTGTCGCGCTCAAATACTCTCAAGAGAAGACGACCATGTGTCCCTCCATTATTCACAAGAGTCGAACATTTCTTTTTAACCGACGACACTTGTTTTAGGATCTCAGTTACGACGCCCCCTACAGGAACAACTCGGATTTTATTTTTAAAAAATTCAAATTGCGCAATTTTTTTAGGGTGTATTTTGAAGAAAATTTCATTATATTGCATGACAAAAAATTTTTTAAAATTAAAAGTCAATCTGATTGAAGAGAATGGAAGATTTTATAAGTTTTGAGTCCTGCGCCGACTGCCACTTGTTACCAAAAATAACACGCACAGTTGAACTGAAGTGAACTAAAGTGTCGTGTTTGGGTGCACAAGTGGATTATGGTGGAGGTTACAATTGGTGGGGGCTCAGAAGGGAGAGGGGGTTGGTCCCGCATTTGAACTTAACCCGACTGACTGACGCAGCAATTAACATCAAAAGCAGCAAAAGCAGCAGCGCAGTGTGACGCTGCGCTAATTAGTCATATGAACCAGACAGTGTGTGTATGTGTGCGCTTTCACAGCGGGTGGATGAGAATGGACTGGGAAGACAAATGTGTTGCTCAGTCATCTAATTGGAATTTATTTTCACTGGAATGAAAGGAAATGAAAATAATCCATGAGTTTCTAAGCGGCAATGATATGTTAGCATTTTAGCAAAGATTTTGGCTGAGGATAAAGAATAGATGACTACGAGTACTTTCACATTGTGTTGAAATATACGTTGCTTAAAAGTTTTTAACACCGCAAAATTGATGCTAGTTTTGTTAGCCTATCAATGGCATTCATGTGTTAGCATTAAGCTAGCGTTTAGTAAACTACAGAATGTCAAACGTTTTGACTCAGACTAGAAATAAATCATTTTTTGTTTCACGTTCGGCTAAAGTGTCACATCCCAAAAACAAAGTAACAATTGAGCAGGTGACGGTATTTTTAATGTAGTGTTTTCTACTTTAGCCGTAAATCCTTTCGAAAGGCTGAAGAATAAAAAGCGTGTGATGGGTGAGTGGCACATAACAAGATCTGCGTTGCACTCAGGGATATGACAATGAAAGCATCCCCGCCATTATCCCGCCGGATAAATGGCCTCCGTGCCGCTAGGTCGGCCGCCCGCGACGGCCAATTCCCCTCAGAGTGGAATTTGGTGGAAAAATAATCGCCCCGTGATTGAATTGCCCAGCGGGACGTTTGAGCCCGGCCCATAATGAAATGGCTGTTGTCGCGAGTTGACCTTTTTGGCCACTTTTTCAGCAGATTACGCCGACTATTTGCCTACAGGAAGACGTGTAATGTATGTACATGCCCCTGTTTTGTCAATGTAAATCCCCATTACCGCACACGACATTCTGTTTATAACTCAAAGGCTGTCACCCGTATACCGGAGCGGGCCACGCTCAAGTCTGTTTACAGCCGGTGTAGCTAAAAGGCTAAAATGCTAAATGAATACAGTAATACGGCAAATGCTAAAACGAGGCTAGTCCTAGTTTGGGTGGAAGGATAAAATCAGAACTCCTATTGAAATATTACAAAAAGCTAATTATATTTTTGATTGTCTTTTACTTTCTTTTTTATATAAAAAGTCACAATCTTGCTATAAATATATATTTTTTGAAAATAATCACTTTTTTTGCTCTTTACAAATATTAAAGTTAAGTGGCAAAGCCATAATGTGATTAGCATAAACTAATGCTAACGTTTTCTATTTGTTGCTAGCTTCACAAGTAATGCTTGAAACTTAACTCATTAGCATAAAACATGTTTGGAACAATGCTAACGTTTTCTATTTGTTGCTAGCTTCACAAGTAATGCTTGAAATCATCCAAACTTAACTACCAGTGCTAAAATACTAATTACTAATGTTTAGAGTTAATCCTCTAACATTTAAAGACGGATTTTTCTTAAATTGTACAACTTCAGTTTGCAATGTACACATCATTTCCCCCGTAAATACGATTTGAAAAGTGTCATTTTAAGAGTCTTGCAGTTTGTGTGAGTGACTTGACTGTTTGGCTTGGAGCCGCGTTGCCCCTTCAAGGCCCCGCCGGCCCCTCAAAGTGTGAATAATATCCAGCGAGCAGCGCAAGGGAAAGCTTTTAGCACATTATCCACTGCAGACGCCAACGCACGCTAATCCACTTTGTCAGCGCGGGTCTCTTATTAAATATCTGCACAGGCGCATTTGCATTCTGGAGTCTGCTAAAGGCTTTAAGACCTTCGCACATCGTTCTCAAAGCAACACATGGAGTCACATGGAGGACACATTTGCCTCACTTTAGAGGACGCGGCACTTACGAGAAATGCTATAAATAACACACTTGCTCATCATTTTGGCATAACAAATGAAAAGTACGCCTTGGAAAAGGTGGCAAAGGTGTTCATCTCTAGCTTCAAGATATGAAATGACAGTTTTCTTATCTGTTTCACTATCCAGCAGGAAACAACATGGCGTCTCCACAAAGGCGCTGATGTCTACAGCGGAACTTGCAAAAGCAAAGAAGCAACGAAACAAATTGCAAATTTGTGCGAGATGGAAAAGAGACAGGTTGATAAAGGAAGATGTGCGGAGGCCATTTTGTTGCGAGTGTACTATGTGAGAAAACAATAAAATACTGCAAAAACTGCATAACAAGGCGTGAAAGCGTAGTACAAGGAGCTTCTACTAAGGTGGCGCTATCACTTTTAGGAGTTCTAGACTGGCTACATATACTTTTTGTTTATAATTAAAGTCCTAAAAGTTTGTGTTTTTATTGCTTTGCTGCTTTTATGCTTGTTGTTTTTCAATAACAGGTTTCTTTCAGTTTTTGGTATTTCAACCAATACAATTGTCTGTTTTGATTGGAAGGAGGAGGGTTATTTTCTTTTCATTTTTTTTTTTTAACATTTCCCCCCTCCAAAGCCAGGAAGCTTTAGTGATTCCAAAAACAAACTAATGTGTTTTGATACCTAAGAAGAAGTAGAAGATAGCAGATGACTTCCTCTTGCAGCTCCTGTTGACCATGACGTCTTCTTAGGCCCCGCCCACATGATCTCCACTGATTGGCCACCGAGACGGGACAGCGTGACGTATGAGCCTCTGCAAAATGATTGGAGTGACGGGAAAAAAAAGGCTGAAGTTGGCTCTGAGCTTTCCACAAAAATCTGTACAGCACCTTCGGACCGGTCTGGAAGTCACCTGAGAGTTCTGGATGTCCTGCTCCTGCTCCTTCTTCTTTTTCTCCTCCATCATGCGATCACATTGGCCTTTATAAAACACATCAAGCAAAGGGATTTATTACTGTCTCATTATCGAGTTTGTGCGGAGTTTTTCCTTTTCTTTTTTTTGCGGAGCGACATGGAGTACAGCAGCTCCCCGAAGCCGCAGCTGTCCTCCCGGGCCAACGCCTTCTCCATCGCCGCGCTCATGTCCAGCGGCAAGCCGAGCAAGGACAAGGACGGCGGGGACAGCACCATCAAGCCGCTCGGTACGTGCAGCCAAAAGTGATACAACTGTTTTGATTTTGTATTCACTTTTTTAAAGTTTGCATGAATCAGAGTGGAAGAAAACAAAAGTATGGAGAGAAAAAAAATAGTGACATTTATACAGTGGGCTTTTGTTCATTTGAAATTTTCTAAAGTTTTAATAATGATATTCATATAAAATATTTTCATGACTCATATATGATTAAAAATATTTAATTCAAAAGGTTTTCTATTGCGTTAATAAATACGTGAGTTTGTGTATTTTATTTAGGTTTTGTATATAAATGCTCCCATTGACAACATTTGTAATATGAGAAAGGTTGCGAGTAGTTTATATAAAAAATAAAATGTAGTTTAAAGACATATTTATTGACATCTATATCTACATTTTGCTAGTGTGTGTACCTTTGTTTTGTTTTTGGTATTGTAGTGAGTTAGTAAATAAGAATGCATTTAATGACGACTTGTTTCTGCTATATTCGATAAGAAAAACATTTAAAGAAAATTCATATTCACGAATGTTGTGCCTTTGTATTTTTTTTCATTTTAGATTTTATATTGTGCTAATAGGGTTGGTTTATTTAGCTTTGTATCGAGTTAGAAAATTTACATTTTAATGATGATAACTTGCATTCATGCACGTGTTCATATATTTCGTTCTACTGAATATAACGAAATTCATGAATGTGCTAATGTTGTCTGTCTTGCAAATGTAATCATATATAGATAATTAATGTGACTGATTTTTTCTATATATCTGTAATTATTTTCAGGTTTAAAAAATATATTGTTCAACACGTTTTTTGATTTTAAAGATACACACTTCAAAAATGTTATAAAATTAATAAAATAATCCAATAAATGGATATTTGTTTTCCTCATATTCCCTTCATGCATACCAAATGTTACAATTTAAAAAACCGTTGTGATGCAATACATTTAATTTGAAAAAAAATAAACTAAAAAAAGTCCTTATATTTACTATTATAACAATTTTATCACCCGAGGGAAAAACATAAATCTCGCTATGACTTGATTGCAACTTGTGGTGAATTTGTCTTTACCAAACGATTATTAATTCATTCAAATTGCACGCTTGCCTTCGCAGAGCAGTTCGTGGAGAAGTCATCGTGCAGTCAGACGCCCCTCTCGGAGCGCTCCTCTTCATCATCTTCATCTTCGTCGTCACTGGACATCCTGCAACCGCTGGCAGGAGAGCTGGTCGGGAGCGCGCCGCTGTCAGGCGCGGGGGCGTGCACGGAGCCCCTCATCCCCACCAGCCCGCCGCTCCCATGCAGCGAGGAGATGGCCAACATCTCGTGCAGCCTCGAGACCAAAGAACTCTGGGACAAGTTCCACGAGCTCGGCACTGAGATGATCATCACCAAGTCGGGAAGGTGAACACATATTTTGTTTTGCTTGTTTTTTTTTTTCCTGCCAAATATTGTAAATGGGAGAATATTTCAATTTGCTTGGCTCCTTTCTTGCTATAGGTGTCGTTCATTTGAAACACATTTTCCAAATTATTATTATTGTATTATTATAAGTATGATTAATCATCATAATGATAATAGTAACAAGTGCTTATTATATGATAAAGCATCAAAATGTGTTTTACGATAATTATAAAATGTTTAACACGTTTTAATGGCTTAAGTCAGTATTTTTCCAGTTAAAACATTTTTTAGAGTAAATTTTATTGCTAACGAACAATTTTATGTGAAAGCCAGTAGTCTTTTTTAAGAGTTGGTATTTTTGTACGTTGTGTGTCATTTTTGTTATAATTTATGATTTACAATTTAAAAAAACAACAACATGATAGACATTTCAATAATAAATGATTAAATATAGCATTACATCAAACAATTTTCGTTTTGACTAGGCTGTTATTTGCAAAATACAGATGGTGGACTTTTCTGGTGATTTTACTTTTCATTTTATCCATGGCCCCATTTAATGTGTTGTTGTGTGTGTGTTCGAGGCGGATGTTCCCGACCATCCGTGTGTCTTTTTCGGGTGTGGAGCAGGAGTGCAAGTACATCGTGTTGATGGACATCGTCCCGGTGGACAACAAGCGCTACAGATACGCTTACCACAGATCCTCGTGGTTGGTGGCCGGCAAGGCTGACCCTCCTCTTCCTGCCAGGTAATAGAATCCTAAATATAGCATATGAAAAATACATATACCCTCGGCTTATTGCGTGTGTGTTTTCCTTTTCTGCAAAATAAATGCCCTAAATGGCATTATGCAAATTTTTTCCAATCAAGCCATTTGATTGGACAACAGGTGCACGGGACTAGCTGTCATTTAGCAGATATCAACAGTATATAGTTAGCGTTACTTGCATAATATACTTGGAATAAAATGTCATTTAAAGCACCAGTGGTCGTCAAATAAGGTTAATGAGACAAAATGTGTGTAAACAAACAAAACACTAGTTCGTCCAACATGCTAACGGAGCTAGCCACTGAACAGTCATGGCGTCAATTGGCTTCATTTAATATTTCTGGACTACTTTGATTGATGTTTCATCATCGTGGATTACTCACCAAATGACGTGATAGCGTGACATATAATGAAGTAGTCCAATCTTCCTGAGCGCTCCGTGCAAATGAAATAATCTTTTTTTTTTTCATTCATTCTTTTGGTTTAACTATTGACGCGCTAACGAATATGCGGACTATTTGTACTGGCGGAGTAGCATAAATCATTACGCACCCAAATCATAATTGATTGTTGTTGCATCTATTTTGCATTGCAGTAATTCGAGGTATTTTTAAGGGGATTAAATCATGTTTAAATTTTAATTTTAATTCCTTTTGATGTTAAAAAAAATAATAAAAATGTCCAAAACCCCCAAAATAATTTCTTGTCAAACCCGAGCGCTGATTGGCTACTTTCCGCCTCGGTTTGCTCGCTCTCGGTCAATCAGCGGCGAGCATGTGACGCCTGTGTTGTGATGTTGCGTTCACAGGTTGTACGTACATCCCGATTCTCCGTTCAGCGGCGAGCAGCTGATGAAGCAAATGGTTTCTTTTGAGAAAGTCAAACTCACCAACAACGAGCTCGACCAGCACGGACACGTCAGTTTGTATTTTGGTTTCAATATTTTTATAATTATTCATTCAAACTGTGAACTTTGATATTTATGACGCAGTGTCACTATACTGTTAGATGTCATACAACATACAATTATGATAAAATATTAAACGCAACATAAACAGGGTTCCGTCATAGATTAATTAGATATTGATTCCAAATTATATAGTACACTACATTTTTGAAAAAAATTGGAACTAAATCTTGATTTAGAAACACATTAATTTGATTTTTTCTCTATTATTTTCCACACTTAAAAAATGACCAAAATTCTCATCTGCATCTGTTCTTGCAGATCATCCTAAACTCCATGCACAAGTACCAACCTCGGGTTCACATCATCAAGAAGAAGGAGCACACGGCCTCGTTGCTCAACTTCAAGTCGGAGGAGTTCCGCACGTTTGTCTTTGTGGAAACCGTCTTCACCGCAGTCACCGCGTACCAGAACCAGCTGGTAAATGTGCATCTCATGTTATTTTGCAGGATCTCTGTGTAAAACAAAGTCTTGGTTATGTTAAAGATTTTTCAAATGAGTCTGTATTATATACAAACGTGTGTGCACATGTGTGTTTGTCAGATCACCAAGCTGAAGATTGACAGCAACCCCTTCGCCAAAGGATTTCGGGATTCGTCGCGGCTAACGGACATGGAGAGGTACAGGGATTTCTGGGAAAGTCATTTTGTGTGGTCATATATTTTGCTGAAATTTTTTAGTCACACCTAGTAGAGAGCTAAAAGGATTTTATTGCTCAAAAATATCAATTATTTAATTTTGCCAAGTCAGCACTTCTGACTCCCATTCAACACAAGTTTGAATGAAATCGATTCATTAAGAAACACAACTAAATTTTTGTGTTGTACAACAGGGGTGTGTAGACTTTTGATATCCACTATTATTTGCACACACACACACACTCGGAGGTGGTGTCAGAGTGTATTTGAGGGGCTGCGAATTGGAGCTGATCAATTGATCTTTGGGGCGCTGCAGAGGGAAAATGCGATTAGCCAACAGTCGCCATGCGGCTGCACTCAAACACACTTTAATCCAATTGGACGACTTTGAGTGATTGAAGCCAGCAGGTCCCGCCCACCCCCTCGTCCCATAAAGCATTGTGGGATTTTGCCATAGGGTCAACCTGACAAAAACACACACATTTGTACTGGTCTGCTGACACATATTGCACTTTACTAACCTGATTGGAGGGGAAGGAGGGGCGGGCGGGCGGGGGTAATGTGGACACATGGATGGCATCATGCAGACCAGCACATACGCTGAACACACGCACAATTTGTGTCACTGAGCTTGACAAGTGCAGCTTGACAAGACTCAAATGAGCTAATGCACTTGGGAGTGTAGTGGACACACACGCACATGCATGACAAAAAACTATTGCAAACAAAATGTTAGATTTGATTATAGTATGGATGATGTCACAACAAGGAAGTCAATAAAATATATTAAAAGAAATGGTTGCGTAATGGAGCAGAATCATTGTGAAGTATGTTCAAATACTGTTTGTATGTAAAATGACAAAAAAAAAAAACAAGGAGATTTATTTTGGGCTATTGCTCTTGGACTTCTGCTGCAGGGAAAGTGTGGAGAATCTGATCCACAAGCATTCGTACGCCCGCTCGCCCATCAGAACATACGCCGGGGACGACGACCATTTGCCTGACGACGGACACCCGGCCCACGCCAGAGGTGACAAATTATTATTACCACCACCACGAAAATATAAATTTTGCCAACATTAACGTCATTTCTAAACAGGCTCGGCGTTCACGGCCTCGGACAACCTGTCGCTGAGCTCCTGGGTGAGCGGCGGCACGTCGGCGGCCTTCTCGGGCTTCCAGCCCCCTCCGTCACTGTCAGCAATGGGGACGGGCGGAGCCGCCTCCCTGCCGCACCCCATGCAAGGCTCGCTGCCCCCCTACGGGCGTCTGGGCATGCCCCTGACACCGGGCGCCTTGCAGGCCGGCGGACCGTCCTTCCCAACCTTTCACATGCCGCGCTATCACCACTACTTCCAGCAGGGGCCCTACGCCGCCATCCAGGGCCTGCGCCACTCTTCCGCTGTCATGACGCCCTTCGTATGACTCCGCCCCCCCCCTCCCCAAACCTCGGACCGCCTCACTCTCATCTTGTGTAAATAGCTCACTGTAACGAAAGGACGAAGAAGCAGGAAGAAAGGGACATCTTGGAGCTCAAGGACCAGAACGTGGAGTCAGCCATGTTGTCAAAAGCGACCTGATTGGTTCGCGTCCTCGTTGAGACGACGAGAGAGGCTACCAGCGACCTTTGATGGGAACGAGATGGGATTCCAAACACGTGTACAGTCAAAAGTCAACCTATGTGAGAAATTAGGACTGGGTGGAAGCGCTACACTGGCTCACTAGAGATAAAATAAATGCTAGCACGCATGCTGGATTCAAACATTGTAAGAGAAAGAAAAAAAAAAATCATCGATTCACTTTGTTGAGTTCAACGTTTAAAACAGCAAAAGTAAACTACCTGACTGTTAGCATAAGCTGACTGGCCGTTATTTGTTTTTTTAGTTGAAAGGGATACAAAGAAATGTTTCAGTCTTCCTGGAAATTGTCCTCAATGCTTCTCATGTCATTATTATTATTTGATTTAGAGAAGAGTGGATAGAAAAAGTCAACACACCAATTCAAATGACTGATTTTGTGATTTTTTTTTTTTTTAAACAAAAGATATTTGAGCTGGGGTGTGCACATTTTTACAATTCACTGCAAGTAGTGGCATCCAAATATTCAATTATGCTAAAAAAATTTAGTAACACGTTAATTGACATTTTTTTAAAACTCTAAATTTATTAAATTATTTTTCCGAACTCCGGTTTCAAGGACGTCTTCCTTCAATTCACATTTTTTCTTATATCTTAAACATGCGGTAATGCCGAGGTTGAATGTGTACATTTAAAAAAAAAACTGCATATTTATTTGGTTTCCATGAATGTAAAATGTACAAATGACACTCGTTTCTTTGTTGTCATCTGAGCACCAAACAATGTTGCATTTTGTTGACTGTTTTTTTAAGTGCAATATATTTATTTTATTGTCTGAAAATGTCTAATGTATCACCTTGAAAAAAAGTTATTTGTCAAACTTGAGAAATATATATCACCACCCAAATGCTGACTCATTTTTTTTCTTTACATTTAAACAACGCATGAAATAAACATCATTATTAATCCTATAGGATTAAAACGGTTTTATATTATGAACCATCGCAATCGTAGGCTGAGATTTATTCCGACAGCGCACTCTGGTGGCAGAGTGGTATAATGAATGCATACGCATTAAAAACAAAACATCAATACAGTTTAGTGCAGCTACACGGGGAAAATAAATTATATTAAAATAATTAAAGTGGGGAAATGAAAAAATCTATTCTGCACAGGAAAATAAAAATAGCAATATGAAATTAGAAGCCAATAGAGATACATAAAATAAACACATTAAGTACTTTAAGTCGCAGGACCAGCCAAACTATAAAGTGCAAATTATAGTTAAAAAAATATGCTGACTAAGACAAATACGGTAAGGTTTTTTTTAATGATTTTAAACTTTTCAGTTTGTACTTTTTTAACTTTGTACTGAAAGACATTTCAGATTCTTTTACTTTAGGTACAGAAAATGATCTGCACTTTTGCCATCAATTTAGCATTTTGGCTCATTTTCCTCTACTCTGGCTTTTAGCGGACGCTGCGTGACAAGCTAACAGGTCAGCCCTGGAGCACAGGCATGCGGCGGCCATCTTGCTAACAATATGCTAATAGGTTAAGAGCAGGCCGGGTGATGGATGGCGTGTCTGTGGGCATTTAGCGGCAAAGTGCTTTGGAAAGCCAAGACGCCACCAAAGTGCTTCAAGGACGAGTGACGTTTTTGTGATGAAACGTGAACTAGACAGGAAGTGGATGCGGAATTTAAACTGAACGTCAGCCTAACACATTTAGCGTAAAAAGCTTTGCAATATTTCCATTTATAAACTGATTTTCGCAAACATGCACACCGCTTTCGCATTTAATTTGCTCCCAGTCGGAATTTATGAATTTATTTGCTATACTAGTCAAAGTGCAAACACAACAATACAAAATATATATATACAAGATTATCAATATTACCAATTTCTTAAAATGATTATTTAATATAGTGTTCAGTAAGTCTGTTGGACCAATTAGCCACCTTTCGCTACGCAATCAGTAGGCTAGCTCCTATTTTTGTGTGTGCCTCGTACAAACTCTACAAACTGCCACACACACACACACACACAACGAGTGTAATGAAGTGAGTATGTCCTCTAAAGACAAGATTTGATAGGAGGGAAACAGGCTGCATAACAACAAGTTATTAGGATGATGAAACGTCCTACAAGCGTCCAAACACTCTTAAAAGAAAGCTCGACTCAGATAAGGAGCGACGGGAGGCAGAGGGCACGGGAGGGGGTGCTTACGATCCTAACCCGATTGGATCGACGGCTCGCGGCGGGGACGTAACCCAATCAAACATCCGTCAAGCCCATGTCATGCATAATTAATTGAGCCCGCTACACGAAAATCTATGCTGATTGCATTAGGACCTTTCAGAGGACCCGTCCGAAGTGCATCGCGTCATGTCCTTTAATGGCGCTGCCTATTCTTGCTGCTTTTTATATTTATAGACTATTTATTGAAACATGTCCAATTAAGACATTTAATGCTGCTGTTCACTCACTTGCACATTTATGTATATACATTGAGGATGTATTTATTCTTGTAAAGTCTCTTGCTGGTATATATAAACACTTACATTTTGACTATTTTGGTTTTTAAGGTAGCTGGCACACATTTTTTAACATGCGTTACTGCCGCCTGGTGGACTGGAGCCTCACTGCATTGTAAATTTTCCACCTGTTAAGGCCCTCAACACAGTTTACACTCGATTGTGGTTTTTTTTTGGGATCGAACGACGACCACTGAGCCATTGTCGCCTTGCTATGGAATATTTGACCATTGGTTGCTGTTAAGTGAATACATTTTTGATTTTTTAATAAAGCATGGACACAGCCTGTTAACTTTACCGCACTTCAGAATGAGACACATTTTCTAATTAAGATACATTCACATTTGTTTTGCTATTTTATACTATTACTGAAATACAAATATCAATACTCACTGGCCAATCTCTGATTTGCTCTTCTGTGACTGTTGATGCGCTGAGGTCCTTCCTGCGCTCTCTGCCTTTAACATTTGCAAATGCTGCCACCTGCAGGACAGCAAAGGACTTACAAGAAGAAGGAAAATCATCTATACACAGCTTTTTATTCCTCAAAAAGAATACATAAAGCCATGACTTACAATAAAAGAAACTAAAACAGATGGGTTTAGGGAATCCATTCACAGCTTGAGTGATACATTTTCAAATAGTGCTTAAGGCCTTATGAAATGTTGAACTAGTTTACAGGCTAGTTGAGGTCAGTTAAGGACTAACGAGGATGGAGCACAGGGGGTAAGGCAGGTGGTCTTTGGGGCCACCCCTCGGGAATAAGTGAGGTGAAGAAGATTCTGACAAAGGACCACGCCACGGTGAGCAAGCCGGGCTCCTCTTGCTGGGCTTCCTCCGTGCCGTCGTCCATCACCCGCTCCTGAAGACGCACACACATCCTGTTTAACCCTCAGGTCGCGTGGTATTTGCTTTTCCGCTTCTGTGTGGCCATTTTGTAATTCTCAAGAGTTTTAGCTTCTCTAACTTGAAAGTACAGAAAGCGCAAATATATGATTGAATTAAAACGTATTATAAAATTGATTGACTGCTTGAAACTGTTGATATGGAAAATCAAAACATACCAATTCGTGCAGGCCTTGTTGCATTTCAGCTTCCTCCCGAGCTTGGGCTTGGTCGGGATCCTGAAGGTTTGGTGGGTCTTGCTGCTGCTGGTTTTGCTGCCGCTGTTCCACCGTCCTGAAGGGAAACCAGCCCACCTGGTGCCTAAAAGCAAAAAAGTAACATCTAACTTGTGCTTTGGGCAACATTTACAAAAGACAAACCCACTAGTGACTCACAGGTAGACGAGCATCATAGCTCCCACCACCACCATGAAGCGCCCGAAGGAGCAGTTGAAGTAGACGAAGCTGAGCAGGATGCAGACACGGAAGAGCGCGAAAGGCCAGTCTAGCCAGTCCCCGTTGAGCTGGTCCTCGTTTAGCATGCCCCCGCCGCCGCCCGCGCCTTGTACGTTCATCTGGATGTTGGCGTCAGCCGCGGGAGGCAGCGGCAGGTTCTCCGGCAGGGGGTCGGCGGCCGGGACGGGCGCCAGCGGGGGCTGCGCGGCTTCGTTGGGCTGAGGAGGCGGCAGCTGTGCAGTGGCGAAGCTGGGAGGCTGAGATGCCGCCACCGCTGCCTGACTGCAAAGAGAAAGACCACCGTTTTAAGATTGGCCAGCAGGGGTCAAACAAATTTTAGAGTGAGACATTTTATACTCACTACTGCATGTAGTAATGCCGCGCGTACATCTGCTGCCACCACAGCATCTGCATGGGTGCCAACATCTGGCCACCTTGCGAAAGCAATCGAGCTCCTCCATGAGACCTGCTAATGATTACCATCAGAAAAAAGAAGCACGCTTGTGAAGAATAAAATATGGAGTCTCTTACGATTGGGAGATGCCAGCCAGGTTCTTGGGGTTCGAACTGACGGTGTCACCTCGACGCCGGAGATCCATGACTCATTATCGTGGAGCGAACAAAGGTCGGAGGAGGGATTCGACGACCACCTGAGGAGGAAGCTTCCTTTAACACCTCACTGGGAGATGCTTGCCCTTCTGCATGATTTGTTGGTGGTGCTGCTTTATTCTGCCTTTTGAGATATCAAGTGAGAAGTAGACTTTCAAACCATTCATATGCACTCACTGGACAATGTAAGGATTTGGATTTAGTGGTACAATGACTAAAGAGTTTAATTTCCTGACCAAACATATTGATGTGAAGACAAATATTGACGCCGCCTATTATTACATAGATGTTCTAGATATTGTCCATATATTGTTGACTTTATGGCGTCACAAAGTTTTTTTTTATATTTATATATATTTTAATTGTCGTACGTGTGTAACTGGGTGGCGATAACCTGACGGGCAAATATTGACATCCATATCGTTCAGAAGTGATTAGCTCGGCTGACATCACAGCTAGCTCTCTTTAGCTTGTTGGCTAGCAAAATAGCTCGCCCCCGCTTTCTTACGGGGGGGGAAAGGGGGCTTTGACAGCGCGCTTTAAATAAGAAAGTAAACTTTACGTGGTGACAGGACCTCCTTATTTACCTGTTTAAATGCTTCTATAGAGAAGTGCCACCGTCTTCTATGTTGTTTACTCAGTGCTTGATGTCGATGACGCCATTGCGGAAGTCAATATGTCGTCACAAATCTGCGTCCTGGTGACGTCACAACTGCGCGACATTTGCACATTAAAATAGTGCGGATTTTTTTTAATATACCCCTTTTTTTACGAAAGAGCAACCTTTGGTGAACATATCTGGAATCAATTGAAAAAATACTAGTTATGTGCTATTTATTACTATAATTGTTTGTCAAAATCTTTACCTCTAAAAAATGGATATAAGGAAATTTAAAGCCTTATTTGAGAAAATATTCGAAAATGTTGCATGCAAACTGGATCACACTTTTTCTTTTAATACGACATTGCAGCCATGCACTCGCATTTTTATTTTGTATCATCTTTTCGTGCGACATGTATCAATAAAAAAAAAGATCAAGCCGAAGCTTTTGTTGTATTCAAAGCTTGAGCTTGCTCAGGACCTCTTCGATCAGCTTCTTGTCGTGGCGGTCGATCTTCCAATGTCCTGGCATCCACCCCAGCAGGAAGCGTTGGAAATCAGTCCATGCGAAGGCAAACATCTCCCTCCACTCTTTCTCCAATGCCACAAAGTCCAGCTGGGTGCTGCTCAACGCACACTTTAACTCAGAAAAGTAATGATCCAGGAGGCCCGGCGCCTTCTTCTCACACTCCCTTTCTTTAAGACAGCTGCCCAGGAAGTAAGCCACATCTTTCATCCCACAGCCGCCGCCCACATACTGGAAGTCCACGGCCGCCACATCCCGTCCGTCGGAGGAGAAGCAGAAGTTGGCCAGCTTGGCATCGCCATGCACGATGGTAAGGAAGCGGCAGCTGTTCAGCGCCTCATCCACCGCGCCAGCCGCTGCCTTCAGCCTGGCATCATCCATGGCCTCAAGCTCATCCGGGCGTGTCTCCAGGTGCCAGTAGGTGCCCACTGGCCACAGGCCCTGCGGAGCTACGCCCAGGAAGTGAGCGTGGAAGTGGGCTAACCAGCTGAGACATGCCTTCATCTCATGATCGTTTACGTTGGTTCTGTGAGGACAACAAAAGGTGTATTTTGCAGCAGAATACTGCATGTGGTGATATAATACTGCACATTTGTGGGAGGAAAATACAAGTGATTAAACTTCTACCTTCTTTGGTCATAACCAGCCACATCCAGGTCTTCCAGTACAATGAGAATCTCATCTTCATGGGAACTAACGGTGAAACAGGCGGGTATCCTGCACTTGGAATTGGTGGCGTAGTTCTGGTACCAATGTGTCTCCACCTCGTAAGACCTCACCTTCCTCATATGGGAGCGATGGGCGGCGGTGGCTTGTTCGCCCCCGTTGGGAGGGAACTTGACGTGTTTAACGACCACTGATGGCCGCTCGCAGCCCTCCAGATGCAAGCGGACGATCTCGCCATAGCCGCTCCACAGAGTCTGGATCTTGGCGCCGACACGCAGCGAGGCAGCGCCGCATGCCTGCAGAACCGTGTCCTGGAGCGCAGGCTTCATTTACAGTCACTGTTGACTATCAGAACAAGGAATTAAAACAAAAGCGGAAGTTATTCGACGTATTTCCCTCCCCGATAAAATGAAAGTCTGCGTTATGGACTTTGGCGTCCTGTCCAAAAACTCGCACGACCCTTGTTTTATGGTTGTCATACTCTGCGCATGCGCTATACACTGTGCAGTAGCCGCAAAATGTGTAATACGGGACTCATTGCCGGCATCAAATGGCAAGGCCGAATTTTTACTTTACTACTATTTTATTTAAATTTTAATGTCATTTTCGGCAGGAAACGACCAAATCAACAACCGGTGCCGCCATGTTTGATGACGCGTCCAACACCGTGGCGCAAGTCGATGACGTTTCGGCACTGTCCCAGTTCTGCATTGGATGTACACTTGCACCCTATGATCTTAAATACTTCGTGCGTCCTACTAAGTGTACAAGTCATGGCGGACAGCAATGTGCGGGGTCCGACACTCCGTTTTGTGCACTACCAAGGTGCGTCAAGAACATTTCCAAACGTGCCCTTACGTTTCTGGTAGGAAGTGCCAACAGACTAGCGAGGAGTACGCATATAGAGCGTTGAAAGAAATGAGACGGGCCCACGAACGTATGTGCTATACACTGACCTTGTTTTTGCAGCCATCGCCATTAGCAGTTTTCAGCGCTTCTGTCCGCCCACCAAAATGATGACCATCAGTAGAATGCTCGTCCTCTCCAACTGTTTTCACATCCGAAAGCAGCTTCTGCGCAGTATAAAGCCGAAATACGTCTGCTCTTTCCCACCGCAAAGGTCAATTAAAACTTACACAAGAAACCTCGCCTATGCCAAAGACTTGTTCCTCGGCCAAGTCAATCAGGCGGAAGTATTTCCCTTTCCAGAAATTGGACTAGAAGAATTGGAGGAGATTAACCAGCTTGTGGATCCTGTAGAAAAATTCTTCAATGAGGAGGTTGATTCTGCAAAGATTGACCGAGAAGCAAGAATCCCCCCGGAAACGTTGAATGGCTTGAAAGAGCTTGGACTGTTTGGACTCCAGATTCCTGAGGAATATGGAGGTCTTGGATTGTCCAATACTATGTATGCACGACTTGCAGAAATCACATCATTGGATGCTTCTATTGCAGTCACACTCGCTGCTCATCAAGCAATTGGATTGAAGGGTATACTTATAGCGGGGAATGATGCACAGAAGAAGAAATATCTGCCTAAATTAGCCTCAGGGGAACACATTGCAGCTTTTTGTTTGACTGAACCAGGAAGTGGAAGCGATGCAGCTTCCATTCAGACACGGGCGACATTGTCAGACGATGGAAAAAATTACCTTCTCAATGGATCCAAGATTTGGATTTCAAACGGCGGAATGGCTGACATCATGACTGTGTTTGCACGGACTGAGGTGCTTGTAGATGGCACTAAAAAAGACAAGATTTCTGCATTTATTGTCGAGAGAGCTTTTGGAGGCATTACGAGCGGAAAACCTGAAGACAAACTTGGTATCAGGGGCTCCAATACTTGCGAAGTGTCATTTGACAATGTTCCAGTACCGCTGGAAAATGTGATTGGAGAATTAGGGGACGGATTCAAGATCGCCATGAATATACTCAACTCGGGAAGATTCAGCATGGGAAGTTCTTCAGCTGGAATGATTAAAAAAATGATAGAATTGACGTCGGAATATGCCGCAACACGAAAGCAGTTTAACAAACGCTTAAGTGAGTTTGGTATGATCCAGGAGAAATTTGCAATCATGGCCTTAAATGTCTTCGTAATGGAGAGCATGGCCTACCTGACATCAGGAATGATGGACAGACCTGGGCTACCTGATTGTTCTTTGGAAGCCGCTGTGGTTAAGGTGTTCAGCTCAGAGGGAGGCTGGATTTGCGTCAGTGAAGCTCTTCAGGTTCTCGGAGGTCTAGGGTACACAAAAAACTACCCATACGAGCGTTACCTCAGGGATTGTCGTATCCTTCCCATTTTTGAAGGTACCAATGAAATTCTGAGAATGTACATCGCTCTTACCGGTATGCAATACGCCGGTAAAATCCTCACGGGAAAAATCAAGGAGATGAAGAGAGGAAATATCGGTCTGGCTTTGGGGATGGTTGGGAAAAAATTGAGGAGCTCGTATGGAAGCGTACCAGCAGGGGTGCTTGCGGGGAAGAACGGAGTGATTCATCCCAGCTTAGCGGAAAGTGCGCAAAAGTTTGAAGAAAATGTTTATCTTTTCGGATCAACAGTAGAGAGCCTGTTGTACAGATACGGAAAAACAATCGTGGATGAACAGCTCATTTTGAAAAAAGTAGCAGATGTTCTTATTAACCTCTACGCCATGACAGCCGTCCTGTCCAGAAGTAGCCGTTCCATCAGCCAGGGTCTTCGGAATCATGACCACGAGGTGTTGCTTACAAACACCTTCTGCGCTGAGGCTTACTTCAAGAATAATTATTTGATGACCCAGTTGCAAAAGAACTCTCCCGAGAACAATGACGCCAACTTGAAGAAGATCGCCAAGGACGTTTTGGAGAATAGAGCGTATATCTGCTCTCATCCTCTTGAGAGGACATATTGAGTTCTCTCATGATACTAATACTTCTTGGTTTTGGTGGAAAAGTGCCTGTCACAGAAAAGCTTTGCATCACCAATAAAATAAAAGTGCTTAACTATAAACTCTGGTATTGTGATTAAATAATTGTACGGCGAGATCATACAAACATGTTGGATACTTACGGATAACTTTTCTGGTGGAAAAAATATGGAAACTTGAGGTCCGCTCAAGTCGCCTGGAATTTACAATCTACGGCAAGAGTGTAAAATTATGAATACAATCAAGGGTGGGGGGAAAAAAATACATCAATTGTACCCTTTATTTTAATACAAAACATCTATAAAACATGTGCAAGACGCATAGACAGAGAGAGGAACCATGACACATTAGAAACGATTAAAAACATTCCTAGGAAAAAAAGCTCTGTACATATTTTTTGTTCACGCAGTGGCTCCCTTTGGCACATAAAGGCTTCCTCTTGAACTTGTTATTCCAATACTTCTGCTTTTTGCAACCTTATTTCTACACACTGCTACTGTTAGGGCGTGATAAACCGCTACGGGTAGTTTGGCAGTGCGACAGGCTAAAAAAAAAACAAGTTATCCGATTAAAGTCCTGTAACGTATATTGCTTCCACCGCTGCACCAAAAAAACTTGAGATTTGAGTAAAGTCCAAAAAGCAGATGACTGAGTGCTGTTATCTGGCATCTTTGGGCACTTTGAGAACTTTGTAGATATGATTGGCAAAGACGGTGGAGAAGTGTGGCCGTGAGTTTCTGGACATGTGAGTGCACAGAGGAATTTTACCCACGTTCTCCGGGTCTTCCACATCCCAGATCTCCGGCATGCTGCAGCCGGGCCTTGAGGGAATGGCGAAAAATAACATTTTATTGGACTCCATTTATTCAAACAACTTTGCAATGACGTATCCTACCTGGTTCTCCTGGTGCACCAAGAATCTTCCAGAACAAAAAAGTCGACTCCCAGCTTGTTCAAGTTGCTCTTGACAGTTTCTGCGGACATGCGGCTATACATGGAGTACACCAACTTGGTTCTCTCCCTGAGGAACACGACATACAGCCATGTGATCATCACGGTCTGATCATGGTGGTCATGTGACTCGCGCTGACCTTAAACCGGCGTCTTCGTAGTGGGGGTGGTTCACGATGGGCCGACCCGTGGACAATTTCACGCTGGCCATTGTGGGCATTGCACCCGCAAACACAGCATCTGCATCACATGACAGAGAAAAAAAAAAGTGAGGTGGAACCAGGAAGGGTTAGAAATGATGCCTCACCAGGGACGGTGTTGTCCTGTATCCAGTCCAGCAGCTCCTCCTGAGGCATGTTGCTGAACTCCCCGATGATGCCCCACTGGGCCTGCAGGTTGGCCACGCCCTTCACCGACATGAGGGCCAGCATGACAAACACAAGGACCTGTTGTTTGGTCCTGTCCGCGATCCAGCCCAGTAACTGAGGAGAACACGGAAAAGAGGATGAGTGAGGCAACCGGAGCGAAGACGTCGTGGCGATTACAACCTGCCGGGAGCAGATCAGCGATGCCACGATGCACATGTGCGGCGTGAGGAAGAGCTTCAGCCGCATGATGAGGACGGCCAGCACGCTGAAGGCCAGAAGCTGCAGACTGTGGTACGCCATCTGCAGGAGACCATCACAACCAATCATCAATCTTTTTTTTTAATTGTTAAATAATCTTTCTGCATGCTTATCTTCAAAGATCAGTTGTGTAAAAAGTTCATGGCAACCACAATACCGATGCTAGTTTTGTTAGCCAGTCTAAGGTGTTTCCTATTATGTGTTAGCATTCAGCTAGCGGACTTTTGTCAGATTTGGTTAGATTCTGAATATAATGATTTAAATTTGTGCAGAATATGTACGGGAAATATGGAGGAACAGTTCTCACCTCTCCTTTAGTGACAACGTCACTCCTATAACAGAAAAAAAGAAGCTGAAATATGTGTAATTTTGTGTTATTGACTTTTGTTGCATAATGTCATGATTCGAAATTCCTAAGTGCACAGTGACATCATCTGACCTCGCAACCGAGTCATCTTTATGACCAATATTTGCTTTTCCTCCATCCTTCAGGTAGCGGATGACATCTTGCATAATCTGAAAAAGGGAAAAAAAAGTTATGTTTATGTTTTTTTAGCACATCACAAACAATCTAGTTACCGTCTTGGCAATCAAAGCCACCACCAACAAGTTGACGGGCAGCAGCAACGTTGTCAGGTAGCGGGTGGGAGTCTGGCGAAGGATACAAATAAGTGTTACAAACGTTACTCGCACACAACACGTGCGGTGATTTCAGTCCCACCTCCCACTCCATGAAGTCAAACTCTGCAGCGCATGTGTACATGAGCGTGTGGAAATCCTTGTAGCTGGTAAATTTGGACTTGATCAGGCCACTGATGTGAGCCTGGGGAGCAAAAAAGTGTGTCAAGGCACAACAAATAATTGAGAATTTCCGCTAGGTAGGTCACAGTAACTTTTGGGAAAGTGAGTGAGCCGTAACTCACATCGTCGGAAGCACCGAGAATGGTGGACAGTAGGAATTTGAGTAGAACGGTGGAGCCCACCCAAAATAAAGCTTGCATGACCTGTGGACAGAAGAAGATTTTTCTTACATCCAGAATACGAGTCTACTATAATAAGAAAAATAAATCCTTCCTACCCAGAAGACCAAGCCGGTTCTGAAGATCCGAGTCAAGCGATCCCTCAGCGCAATGACAGCCTGAGAAAGAAAATCATTATTTATTTAAGAAGATTAATTTCGACATCATCCTCGTGACTCGACTCACCCAGATTGAGACCAGCGAGGAGGCGTAAAAGGATGTGAGCAGCATGGCGTTGCCAAACATCAACACAAAGCAGAAGGCCAGTGCGACCTGCAGTTTGAGTAAACAAAAGATAGAGGGCGCTAGTGAGCACAATCCTTCCACACCTTTCCAATACATTTTAATAAGACCTGGCATACCATGTGAGTGACCAACAACGACTGCATCTTAGCCGCGCTGAGGTAACCCAAGATGTAGGACGCAAACAGGGAAGCTACCTGAGAAAGGAGAAAACAAACCCAAAAAAATAACATTTATTTGATCTATTCAGTTCTATTAAAAACACGTGTAGATGTTCCTTTGAATTTTCTCTCTGTTTTGCTCCTGACCTGAGTGAGCAGCACAAACTGGGCAAACTGCCATGGCAGCATGAAGCACAGTGTGGAGATTCCCAAAGCGGCCAGGGCCATCCTGCTCGGGTTCCGGGTTCTGGTGGTGGGGGGTGATAAAAACAGCGAGGAAAAAAATAAAACACCCACTGGACACAACTGCACAGGCGCCATAAGAGCTACGTTTGTTCCACTCCGATCCTGTGGGTGGCACTAACGAGCATTACTAGATGCATTCCGAATTTGATCAGCCGTGTTCAGTGGGTGACATGACCCTCTCTACCTCAAGATGAATGTGAGTAGCATCATCTGCAGGACCAGGAAGGGGTAAGCAAAGCTTTCCCTCAGAGGAGGAGTCCACATCACACGTGTGCTCTGACGCATAAAAGATGAAATATTAGCCGATTTTTAATCAGAGTCACATTTCAATCACCTCGCACCAACCTCGCCGTGATTGAAGAAGAAACACGCGGTGGTCACGACGCCGCCCAGTCGGCTTCCGCTGGAAAGGAAACACAACAGACCTGATTACAAGACATTTATTAACCCTCATTCTAATCGTTTCTTTTTTCTTTCTTTTTTTTTTTTTTGTAACCAACCAGCCAAACTAGGATAATTACCTGAGGTAAGCGCCGTACAGGAAAAACATGCTCATCATCAGCCCGTTGAGCAAGAACACGCATGTCACGTAGAAGTAGGCCGGGTCGCCCAACCCTGAAAATATATTTGGGAACACCCTGAATCATATTTTGAATTTCAAAGCAGTTCCTAGAATGTCATCACAGTTCATCTTACTTAAGAGATTTTTTTAAAAACAAGAACCGACTTGTTTTCCTCCACCCTCAAATCAACTCTTGGTTGCATCACCTTTATGTAAACGTTGACTAATCAATAAGCGGGCCGTTTCTAAAACAAATATTTGTTTGCCCTTTTAGTTTTGAAGGACTTCAGTCATAACTTTGCTTCTTTCAGTAGGTTGTTTGTGTGTGTTAGAAGATATTTGCAGAGGGCACAGGATCGCCACGGCAACTGCAAGTACCTTCGCAACTGTCCACTGGCGTGAGGCCTTCTCCTCTGTTGATGGACCAGCACATCTTGGTGGGAACGCCAAAGTAGCCCATGACGGACGTGTAAACCCGGTACCAGCTAGCTAGAACCACCTGCAGCACGCAAACACACACAGTCGGCCCGACCAGTATGGATTTTTTTTTGGGCTGATGCAGATTTTATATAACAGTTGCGAAAAAACAAGTCCTGCCAAAAAAATACCTCTGGGTAAAGATTAAACCTCTTGAGGGTGTTTATGACGAGCGGGTATTCGGTCAGCCGGTCGTTCATGATCATGTGCAGGCCCTGCAGGAAGGACGGCGCGTCGATGATGGTCTTGTAGTACGAATAATACAAACCCTGCAATTAACAAAAAAAAAACGATGTATTGATTAAAAGACAACTTGATAACCCGCCTGGGGAAGATTCAGAGCCACTTTCAAGCAAGGATTAGAGTGAAATGTCACTCCATCTAAGAAAGAAAATGCTTGGTGTCCAAAAAAGCTTTCAGTATGATGAATTACGCAAACACGATAATAAATAAGGAAATGATCACCATCTCGGTCCGGAAAGCCATTTCCTTTTCTAAGCTGGATAAGTGTGAGAAGTGTCTGTCATTCTCAAATAGTTGTGTGAGATGATACCTGCAAGTAGAGCATAATAATAATAATAAAAATAATAATAATAATATAATAATAAGCGTTAGACAGGAAAGGTCAGATTGGTGAGAGAAGTCAAAGATTTAAAATGAAAACCAAATAAAAGCATTTAAATTAATAACACTGCTCATTAATGCACACATTTTTATTTATTTATTTATTTTACAACTCACCAGTGGAGATATCCGCTCAAAGCAGCTGGGGGCAGACAAAAATACAATTTAGAATTTTTTTATAAGAAAAAAAAAAAACATTCTAATTGCAAATGAATTAGCAATGAGTGGTGGCTAACGGTCCAGAGCTAACAGACAGGTGAGCTAACGTTAGCCCGGATGTTGATATACGGTGGAGATAACAACTTTGTTAGCCGCATATTTATCACAGTTTTCAGCGTCCCGGCGCGCCTCGCATCTTACCGAGCAGAAGCGTGAATCCCAGGCCGACCGCCGAGGTGTGACTTAGCCCCAGCTTGTTCCGAACGCCCGATAGCCCATTCGCGGCTTTGGCATCCCTGCTGCCAGCAGCGGCTCGTTTGGCGCCGCTTTTGCCACCAGTAGAAGCGACCGGGGGACTCTTTTCGCTTTTGTCGCTTTTACCGGTTTGCTTTCGGTTTTTGGCCGCCATAGAGAGTTGCGGGAAGATGGGGAAGCAAGCAGTAGAGGAAGCCGGAGGTGAACGAGAGCTGAGCGGCCACAGAGCGGCGGTGCGTGCCTGCTCATGAGCTCTGATTGTGCAGACGCTTTCACTTACTACAGTGGCGGGTGGATCGATCCAAATGTCGATAACGTGAATATTGATATTGGTCGATATCAATGTATGAGGATCGATACGTGGGTACTTTCCTCTCCTGTAGTTTTATTGAAAATTAAAATGAACTGCATTTATGTGTCGCTACTCACTACCAACAAATAAAAGTCCCTGTAAAGTGAAACCAATTGTGTAACATATTATTAAAAAGAAGTATCATTAACAACAATTTGAACGATTAAAAAATATTTATATATAAAATACATACACAAGTAGAAGTACAGATACTTCTGTAGAAAATACAAAAGTGCAACAACCATTGTGCCTCTTATTCACCCCAAATAAATTTCAGATGTTCTTTTAGTTCCATATTACAGCACAAGGCCACATGTTGAGAGCTTCCACAAAAACAGAAAGAATTCATTGTTCAAAGATATCAGCCGGGGGGGCAGGTTAGGTTACAAAAATTTTTTGAATGAGTTAAAATCATCATCGAGTATCGAAAATCTAACGCACAAAGCTAGGCATCATTAGATGGTGCGGTTTTAATTTTTTTCTAATTACCATAATGATCTTTCTGTTGTATAAAAATAGTAGCGGTGTTGCAAGAGTGTGAGACCGGAAACCTTTTGTGAGCAGGTCTTAAATGTTTCCTCTGCAATAAAAACCGCTTCACAATACTTGTTTGTCCATGGCAGCAGTAATGACATCAGAATAATCTGGTTAAATGCTTTTAGTCTGTTCTTTGAACTTTAATTTCTAAATTGGGAGTACATAAAGCTCACCCAGTGCCTGTTTGTGCTGTTTATGAGCTCCCCAGGGCGATTGGAGCTTCTTTCTCTTCTGCTGGGAAAGATGATGAAACACAGTGACTGAGCAGGAGCGGCAGAGGGAGCTGCCGTAAACAACATGGAGGCCACTGCAAAACATGTTTTTCTCCCCCTCGCTTTTCGCACCCTACTGTGCTGCTCCACATAGAGAGACGAGAGGAGGGGGGGGGGGTATTTATAGGCCCATAATGAACATGTGTCCTCCAACGCCACGCCGTCCACGCTCGCACACGTGGAGAACCTATCTGACTAACGGAGCTTTGAGTCACAAGGCGTTCCCGGAAGTCAAGACGACAACAAGTTTGGAAAAACAAAAGTGTGTTTATTAAGACAACCCCAAAAAACAAACAAAAAAAGGGCCTGAATACTCAGGAACATTAATACTTCGTTACGAAGCAGTTGTGCATTTTTCTTGACACAGAGCACAAATACAAAAAAAAAAAACACCAACAATAGAACTCCTCATTGGAATTCCCAAAAGGTGAAGAGCACCACAAAAGTGTTGTCATGTGAACGTCGACCACACACTTCCCCCTTTTACAAGCAAACAAACAGACCCATGTAATAGTAAGCCCTGTGGGAAATGGCCTTGCTTTCACATGCCTCCCTGCACCCCCACTATCTTGCATATTTGCCCACCAGGATCCCCTTTCAGAGGACACCTAGAAGCTTCCAACCACAAGAGACTTTTTGTTGTCACATTGCTTGGTATAGAAAAAAAAAAACCCAACAACTTCCGATACTCCTCATAAGGACCAAGGGTGAGCTGGAGCCGATCCCTGGGAAACAACCCGGACTGGTTACCAGTCTCAGACAATTGTAAGACTCTTCAATGATTTGAACAAGTCACTTGGAATGTGGGAGGAAACAGGAAGCCGGGATTTGAACCCCTGTACCGCAAAACTGCAAGGCAGTGGCGCTAACCACAAATCTACCGTGTTGTGTAGATAAACTGCTGTAGAAAAATAACACAGATGGTGTCTTTGATGAGGTTTTTGGTGGTGAGAGTAGCTGCTCCGAGAGGGAAGTCAAACTGAAAAAAGTAATCAAAGGTACACATTTGCTTCCTGTCTCCGAGTGTAAACAAAATGGCCACACACAAACACTAAAGGATCTTAACTCTCCTCCACGCTAGAGTTCATGAATGTGGGGAGTGAACGAAGCTAGTAGTTTGTATCCCAGGCACCCAAACGACAACAGATTAAAGGAGAAGGTGGGAGAAGACAAAAAAAACGTGTTTACGTGTGGAGGGGGGCTTTATGAGTCGTCTTGAAAATGGCGTCCATCTTACTCTTAAAATGACACACAAAAAGCCCCCCATGTGAAATTTCATTCATCTGAGAAGAACGGGGTGATGTCGACGAAAAAGAGCAAAATTTCCGATTGTTCATAGCCCCTTCGATCCCCCCACCGCTGCACTTGAGTTGAGATTTTCAAACATAAACAACACGGCTGATTAGCCGGGCGGCTAACTGGCAAGCTAACCGCCTCCCGTTGACGCAACGGAGCCAATGTTCCAGGTCAAATAAAAAAGGGGGGACGTGGATGGAAATAGGAGGTTAAAACTCAGCTAGCAGTTTCGTCGACTTGAACTTGAAAGTCAAAGGGGGAGAGAGTCACGGAGAGGGTGGGAAGAGCCGAGTTTGATGTCTCGTCAGCACGGCACGTTGTCCGCTGCCTTGGGGAAATCGCCACAGTCCGCCGCGGAGAACTGCAGCCGCTTTACGGCCTCTTTGATCAGATTGCCAGACAGGATGAGCTCCTGGAGGAGACGATGCGGGTCGTCCTCGTCGGCGTGCAGCCTTTTTTTGTTCCACGGTTTAATTTGGTCCCACTCCTGGTCGCTCGAGCCGGGGATGTGGTAAGGGCTCGCCCGGCTGCTGCCGCGGTTTCTCAGCCGGATGCAGCAGCCTTGCCGTTTCGGAACCGGCGCGCCCGTGGCGATGGTGCCTCCAACTCCACCGCCGCCGACCCCCGCCGGGTTGACCACACTCCCCACGCCGGTGGTGAGTCCGTGCAAGCAGGCAGCCTTCTTCGCATGGTTGCCGCTATTGTTGTGGAGCTGCAGTGCCTCGCCGATTCTCGTCACCAATGCGTCCACCTCTTTGGAGTCGACGGTGACGGACTGCTCCAGGAAGATGTAGTTTTCCTTTCGACAAGGCATGGTGAGCGCCGGTGAGTGTAGTTGTTGTTGTTGTTGTTGAGGATGAATGAGAGTGGAAGCGCTCCACACACCGCTCCTCGGTCCTCGCTCTCGCCACGCCGCCAACCTCCAACAAGCACCGTTGATTTGTAAACAATGGATGACGACTAGAGAGGAACGTACCAAATCTCCCGCCAAGGGGTTAATTTGGGTTGTTTCGAAACAAAAACCCCAGACTCCTATTGAGAAATAAGTGAGACATTTTATAAAAACATCCATACATAATATTAATCATTTTTAAACAAATGCAATACTTTTATCCGTATCACCCCGATGATTTCCCAACATACCGATAGTTTTCCCCCCCTTACTGCTCTCCTGGTTTGGACTCTTCCAACCAAATGGACGTTACATAACTCGTAACTGCTTGTCAGGGGAAAACAAACAAAGCACGTTTTTCGGTCGAACAGGGAAGAAAAGCAAACCGTTAGCATTATGTTTTTCGAACACAAGATCATATTAAACCACCGTGGTGTTTTCCATAATAACACGCTCGTGTCCCAAAATAAACAAACCAAGTAGTCACTAAAATGGTATCGTTTTGATAGTATTTGACCTTTGGGTTGTAAAAAGGCGTGCCGTACCTAATAGCGGGCGTTAAATAACTAATAAATGCAGACTGACATAAAATTCACAAGAAATTCTCCCTTCAAATTACATTAGCATTTAGCTTCCAGACTGGTCAAGAGTTTTATTATTCTTATAGCACAGTCTGCATGTTGTGTGAATGTGTTCGAAAATCACAATGAGCTGGCTGCAAGGTGAAGTTTAAATGTAAACAAAGTGTTTTTTTTGCATTGAAACACAAATACGGAAAGAAATTCGACCCTTTTGCTGTTTTTTGTTGTCGTTTGTAACACTAGCAATAGGTAGCCTGTTACATTTTAGAACATCATCCTCTTTTGAACCAAATCAATTGGTCAGTAAGCAATTAGATTTTAGGACTTGTGTTGCTACTCAACCATTCTTTTACATGCACATGAATGCATCCTTTTTTTTTATTTTAAGAATCATCTCCCTAACCTGTATTTGTGAGTGCACGGTTGCAATACGTTGACAGCGTGGCAGCCAGCATGTGTATGCTGACAATAGGAGTGTGTTTGAATATGCGTGTGTGTGTGTTGCTGAGGGGAGTACACAGTGTTCAGTTGTGCTTTCTGAGAAACACCACGGCTAAACCTGATGCTCCAGTCAATGAGAGCCCTCGTCACCATATAAGGAGCTACGATGGTTGCCAACACGTGGCGTGGCGAGCCAATCCGAGGAGCCTCAACTCAGACTTCCTGTGTGGCTCAAAGTAAGACATGGCGGGGGTCAGGGAGTGGGAGGCGCAGTTGGGAGTGGTACCAAAAAAAATGTTGGAAACCAAAAGTCAGAGCCAACAATGGCACGAAGCCAAACATTATACTGAAAGAGGCCCGATCGAATGTTGGTAAACACTTAACCACAAGTCGACTTCCGCACAAATGAGGAAATGAACTCCAAATTTACTTTTTGGCTTTTACTCGAAGCGTTTGCTGAACAAAAGTTTTCAACGGACGAAAAAAAGTTGCTTTCCTTGACCTGAAATGTTTTGAAAACTAAAGTAAACATTTGATGACTGCTCTCAAAGTTCAACTTGAATGTGGGTAGTTGTCACATAACTCAATTGCTCATTTAAAAATGGGTCATGCGTCGAAGCTGAGGGTGGAACATATTTGTTCAAAAAGATTTGAGAATAATAAACAACAATAGGTCAAGTGAAAGTGTAGTTTATCAATGTCTGTTTATTAAAAGTAAAGTCAACTACCTTTGCTTTTAAATGGCTGCCGCGCCCAGCAACTATTCAGGGCACGGTGCTTATTCAAAGTTACGGTATGTGATAACGTCACAATAACAATAGCAAACCTTGGGACTTTCTGTCCTAAATGTGTCATGACTCGAGTCCTTTTTAGCTAGCACAAAGACTTTGTGAGAACATTTCATGTGAAATCTAAAAACAAGGAGATAATTGTCACCCGGAGGGAACTTGACAACAACATGAAAACATTCAAAAGGGAGATTAAAAGGTTCAAGTCAATCCCATAATTGAGCATGTTTTTGTTTTGCTCGTTCCACTGTGTTGCCGTCCCATCTGTTAGCGGGATTATACCCCAAACATAGACCCTTCTCGCCCGCCATGTGTTCACACTACACTTGTGTTCATTTATAGAGGCAGATGTCAAATAAATTATGTTGCAACTCATCTCGCAAGTGTGTGGCAATAGAGTGAAAAACGAGTTGAGACTTGAGGTGCGTCGGGAGGAGAAACTGCAAACTTCGCTTGCTCAATGTCAGGCCGCAAAGTTCGTTGAATGAAACAAGCGCAGGAAATGATGTCACGTGATTGCAGCCGGCTGCCGCTTTATTGGCACGTACTCGCCCGACGGTAATGTTTTTTTGTTTGCTTTCGTTCCGATAAAACAATAGGAGAGGATGTGTGAGAAAATGAGCGCCAGCCACATCAACGAGGGAGATTACGATCGGCTACGGAATGTAGCGGAAGTGGGGAAGAAAAGCCAGTTTGTTGTCATCACACCTTCCCCCCCTCTTTACGAAAAAAAGACATGAGTCATCTGTCCGACGTTCTCTTTAAAAGAGGAAGTAAAGCCTTTCGGGAGGAATGAGGGCATGTGCTTCCTCTGAAACATAGAAGGAGATTGTTTATTAACAATCGTCCGCTTTGTTAGCGTTGTAAAAAAAAAATGATTCAAGCGCCTTATAAAGTCACAAAGTTCATCACGAAAAAAATGTCAACATCCGCCTGGTCGTATAAGCAGATAAGACAATCTTAAACGGATAAGACAAATACAAATATTAATATATGAGCATGCGTGCTGGATTGTTGGAGCTTGTGGGAGGCCGTGGAAGTTAAAATGGGGACGCAAAGATAAGGTTGCAACTGGGATTTATTTATTTATACGTGGGCAGCATTAAAATACTACTGGAGGATGCGTCAATGGTGACATGTGAGCCCCCTGCTGGCGGTATTTACCATCGTGGGGGGGGGGGTGCAAATGGAGACACTCAAAAACATGTTGATGACCTTGTCGAGATTTCATCAATGACATTGTGGGTTGTATACAAGTGCTGCGAAAGCTTCACATATCACATTGACTAAGCACTCACCTGTTTCCTGGCTTTGGTCATGTGACACTGGCTAGCTGAGTTATGATTGGTTGTTACCTGAGCCCTTGACAACAACTGGCAAAATGAAGTTATCAAATCAAATGTAGACAAAATAGTACCTATTATTGCCAAAAATGATTAAATAAATAAGTATCCCAAATTATAAAAAGTTTAAAATGAAAATTAGTTAATATTGTATGGTTTATAATGAACTGTTTAGCATATTTTGCATATACTCTATAGATTTGAAGTTTTTATTTATTTTATTTTTACCTCAACTACAAATGACCTGGCCCTTGTGCCCCTTTTAAAAAAAAAATCTGCCCAAATGTTTACCTACTGTTTAGACAGTAACACAAACATTTATTCCCCCCCCCCCCCCCCCCCCCCCCCCCCCCCAACCAAAGTTAAATATTCCAAGGTTTGAGATTACCCCAACAATTCCAAAGCGCTCCTTGTTGATGTTGCCAAACATTTTGCCTTTGCCGCCGGCAAAAGAAAACAAGAGGATCAACTTTGATAGCAGTTGGCGTGTGTCCAGGCGTTCAAGTTCACAGAGTTTGTTTCCTCCATTCAAAGGGCAAGCGAGAGAGAGAGAGAGAGAGAGAGAGAGAGAGAGACGGACCATTTTTATACTCCCTATGCTGAGGAATGCGAGGCACATGGCTGCCAGTACTATGAAAGGATTTATGTGTTGCACATTTGTAAACACATTCAGGAACGTGATCTCCGGCTAATAGTGGCGTATTTAGAAAAAGAAGTCGAAGAAAAAAAAAAAATTAATATAGCCTATTCAAAAGAGTTTGTGAAGTGATGCCATTGAACCCGCCTGCACAGCTAAGCTAAATGCTACATCTATGATTTATGCTAATTTAACTGCACATACTAGTCTAAAAAAATATTTGTTATTGGAAAAAATATGTTACATGCTGTTTGAAAGAACGTTTTGACTCTGTCTACGCCTCCACCAAAATCTCACAAACACTGATTTGTTTTGAATCTGCAGACAAAATGGCCGCCACCCGTTAATCATCCACGTGGGACTCGAAAAAGTACACCCAGCGATAAAGTCATTCGGGAGTTTTGTCTAAGCAGTTCACAATATATGATACACCTCATATGATACAAATATTTATTGACCCTTTCTTGTTCCTGTTGTGACCATTAGACCTGCTAGAGGGCGCTGCAAGTCAAATACATGAATAATATAAGAATCTATAGTTAAATTATTACTTGAGTAAGTACTCCATGGGGGAAAAAAAAACTACAAGTTGAAGGATTTGTACTGAGTACTTCCACACCACCTGTCAAAACATTGTTTACCTTTTGGAACACGTGCTGGCTTCTTCACGAGGAGGAGTCCACATGATGCAACGGGCAAGCGTGTTGCATAATGCAAAGAAGGGAGACGTTCGGAGTTTGATTGATTTGTCTGTTGGAGGAGGAGGAGTCGTAGTGAGGAGGCCTCCGTGACCCCCACGCACACATCCTCAAATGACTAACTGTACACAAAGCACTCGCAAAACACCAAATTATATAATGTTCCTTTACACCACGTGTGTGTGTGTATATGTGTGAGGAAGTGCTGACTGGGCTTATTTTTTAGAGGCAGAGTGAGACATCGACTCGTGTTTTCACCTCGTGAAGCCACAACTAATAATATTCACATTATATAATGTTATATATGATCTTGCGAGCCTTTCTATTTTTAGCTTTATCAAGGACAGCCTGTACAGTTGCAACCTTTTTTTTTTTTTTTTTTTTACTTCAGCAACATTTGACTAAAACAGGAGTACAATAGTTTTCCTCACTACTGATTTTAGAGCTTGCAAGTGTTCCTAATAAATTGTCCAAGTGGTGCACTTATAATGAAACTAATAAGTTTATGGTTGCAAACTTTGGAACTTTGTTCAGGTTAGATTGACATTTAATTGTTTTAAGACACACACACACAGGTCAAGGTCTTACTTTCGGGTTGAATGGTGGACATCACACTCCCTGTTGTTGTCTTTTTTACACACAATAAAATTAGACAAAAGTATTGGAACATCAAGCCAGCAACAATTATGATGATCTAGACAAAATCTCTGACCAAATACTTTCCCCAACGTTCAGTTGTGTACGTTGACAGATAAAAACACACATTGTCTTACTGTTCCTTATCAAAGCGCTGCACACATACTTTACAGTTAAACGTGCCTTGCAGTTTGATTACATAACATCTGAAACGCATGCCCTCCCCACTTGGGTGAAAACCATAAATCCTAACCGCTAGACCATATGGGATTCCTGGAATCTCAACTACCGTAGATGTGTTCCTAGGCTCAGAACATAGCGTAACCAAGAAGATCATATATTTATGTGGTGTCGTGTAGGTTATTTAAAAAAATAAAAGCCCAGCTTGCACCACTGAAATGGGAATTAAAAACCTCAAAACAAATGTATATATTTTTTTGCCTATCTCCATGTGTTGCTGCACCTTTTGTATTTGCATTACTTAAAGCAGTATAACATGGAAATGATTCGTTAGCCTGTCTATGGCGTTTCCCATTACGTGTTAGCATTATGCTAGCAAACATTAAAAATGCTATCTTTAAATTTGATGTCTGTGTTTTTTCACAAACCATGACTACAAGGGAGTCCAATGTATATTCTTAGCATGAGTATCCATGACAGCTAATTTGATACCCTCTAAATTTGTTTCCACGTCGACGCCCCACACGGCAGTTAATAATCGTATACAGCGATTTAGCGCCAGTCAGCTGACATCCACCCGTGTATGGCACAGGCACACACACATGCAGACACACTATCCAATGCTATTCCTGGCCGCGGTGAACCTTTTGGAAGCTGCCAACATCTGTGAAACTTCACACTGACCCGACTTGTATGCTGAAAATAGAAAGTGAGCACATAGATTGGCTCACGGTGTGACATTCGAAAGTTGATTGTCCGCCGTATGCGTGCGGTCAATGACTTTTTGCTCCAGCAGAGTCAGTACGTCAATATTTGTTTATCAGTCCGCTTGTTGAAATTGTTGTGTCTCTGCTGTTACCGTGGTTACTGAAATAACACAAAAACAGATCCTGTTCACCTGCATCACTATGGCAACCACTACAGCATACTCACCTATATCACGAGAGCAACCAAAGCATCTAACTTTCTTCTATTGTTCTGGCAACCAAGCATCATCTGCCTTTGTATCTCCATAGCAACCAAAGTGCAACGACAATCGGAGCATCCTTCAAAAATGCATCCCTATGGAAACCAAAGCATCATCTGCATCCTATTTGTGACGTCATTTTATAAAAAATAATACATGTTATCCACTCTTCTTGAAAACAATACCTGTGCATCGTGTCGGAGCTAATGCCGTACTGCATACGTCCACTAGAGGGCAGCATGTGTCCTGTCATGTCTGTCTATTTTCTTTCACCAGTCGCTAACATACGCAAGAGGCTCTATGTAAGCTGAATTTTTCATGTTATATGTTCAATTGAAATTGATAAGGATTCATTTGACTTACCCTGAACCTTAGGTCGTCTAACCGAAAAGAAGGTGCTTCAAATGGCGACTCAGCTGAAGGGTCGGCCTGGCTGGAAGTCAGGTGCTCCCAGGCTTTCCAACAAGCCGACTTTTGGGGTTTTTGACGCGGTCCGGGGCGAAACGCTTGGCTGAGCCGCGATAAATTTACATCTTTCTGAAGACTCGTTAATTACCCAGAAAATTGAGCACGGTCTTCTTTGTGTTTTACGGCGATTGGCACCGGCGTTTAAGTGCGTTACCGCCACCTACTGGTTTGGAGTGTGAACGATTGCGATATTCTTTCCTCTGCGTAGAATGACATTAGAACTGTACTTTGAATAAAACCTCAGAGGATATTCAGGGAAAAAGTTTTTTATTTATTAAAATTCATGTACAAAAGGAAATATTTTTTCAAGTAATTATAAAATGTCCATATTTACATTATATCATACACTTCAAATAAGCAACAAACACTTAAGACTTTTTCAAATGAACGAAGAAGCAGCACACACACTTCAGGTGCATAGTTGACAAGGAGAAAGAACTCAAAAGTCAGAAAAATATGTCCCCAAACAAAACAAGCTACATGAAAATGTATTCTTCAGTCATTCAAATGTAACAAATTTCTTTTCTATCCTGTGAACATATTTGGTGGGCATAGAAGGATTGATTTGTTTTCTCTTTGCTTTTCAAATATAAGTCACAAGTACATTCCTAAGGCAGCCAAGGACAAACTTAAGTTCCAGGAACTAAAAGAATTAATAAGTTGGAAAATTTTAGAAATGCAATTATATTAAGCACATTAAAATGTTCCAGTAATTTTAGGTTTAAATGCATCTGAAGAGGAGGAAAAAGGGGTCCAAAAAAAGCTCCAGTTGGGAAAACTTTAAATGATTGTTGCCGCCAACTATGGAAAAACTTCACTCTGCCCTCTTCAAAGATGGCGGATGATGTCCATTTTGTAATCCAGCCTCCCAGTTTTCACTTTAGTGAAAAATCGACATACTGTCCAAAAATGAGAAGGAGTCGAGACTGTCGGGTGGCCCTCTAGTGGCTGGGAGGCCGTCGTGCGACGGTCCCGTACGAGAGCGCCACTTGGGGGCGGTCATACAAGTCGCTCAGCGTCTGGAATTTGGGTCCCCAGCGCGACAGCCGCTCGCGTGTCGTCTCCCTTGCGTTGTCCTCCTCTTCTACGTCGTCGTACCCGAGTGAGCTGAGGCTTCCCGCCGGCGTTCCGGATCCTTCCTCCCGCCACCTGTGGAAGACGTCCTCTGGGAGCGCGTCCTCGTCGTGGTCGGCCTCCCACACGATGCGAGACACATAGTTCTTGAAGTCCACGTGGGAACGTGACGATGAGGGCGGGGGCGGGGGGTGTTGGTGGACGTGCGGCTGCGGGATGGTGAGGTAGGGGCCGCAGGCGGGGTGTACCTCCTCCTGCGAGCCCGGAGACGATTTGATGAGCGGGGCTGTGGTGCATGAAGACGACTGGGACAAGCTGGAACGCAGAGGACGCTTCAGCTCCGTCATGTCGTAGCCCTTCTGCACCAAGAAAAATACGTGTCGATTTTAAGGTTAGCATTTCAGATTTGCTGCGGACTGGGCTGTACCTGATCCTGCTCGCCGCCGCCTTCCTCGTTGTAGTTGAGGATGTTTTCGCGGACGTCCTCCCAGCTCTCGTGCTCGGCCGGGATGTGGTAGACGCCGCGCTTGCGGAACTTGTTGCGGCTGCCCTTCTGGTTCCACACCGTCACCGCCACCAGCACGGCTACACACACCAACACACACTGATTTAGCTCACTTGATAGGCTACGAAAATGTTAAAATATGTATGTAATAAATATAAAAAATAAAAGTATGCACAATGTTAGCCAGATATTTACACAACTGACGCATTGAGAAGGCAACTGACCAAAGAAGACGAGCAGACACATGCTGATGGCCAGAATAGAACTTGGACTGAGAGCGGCCAATCGGTGGCCTCGGTACTGGCCCAGCTCGCAGCGTTGCCCGCGGAAACCCTCCAGGCAGCGGCACCGGAAGCCGTCGGCCGACAACGGCTGGCACGCGCCGCCGTTGCGGCACGAGGCGGGACCGCACGGCGACGGCACGCAGCGTTCCGCTCCCGACTCGTCCGTCAGTGTCACCAGACCGCCGGGGCACCTATGAGAAACGTGTGAATCACTTTTTTTAAAGAGTAATATTTCATATTAGCATTTTGGGGCTAAAGGCTAAAATATGTGTTGCTTTGAATCTAATCGAAGGTGTGTATGTACCTGCACTGATGTTTTCTCCACAGGTCGACACAACGCAGCGATTCGGGGCATGGCTGTGCCCGGCAGGCGTCGCTGAAGCATCCCAACGTGACGCCGCGCCTCTCCAGTACGCTAACCAGATCACTGCTACTCCGCCCGTCCAGAGGGAGCGCTCGACCGTTGAAACGAACGTCCCGCATGCAACCTAAACATAAGACACAGAAGTATAAAAAAATGTGTTCCATTCATCAACCCGTACTGGATTCCTGCGCCTCGTCTCACCCTGAAAGTCTCCATCTTCTCCGCCATGGGGTCCCTTCCCCACCGTGACGCTTGTCGGGTCCACCACCAGCTCCCGCCGGTTCCCCAGCCGTGCCCGGGCCTCCCGCGAGCCGCCTCCCTGCTCCAGCCGCAGGACGAAAAGGTTGTCATGACGACTGAGGCCCACCAGCACCCACTGGCCCACGTCCACCCGCTGGCCCGGGAGCCTCAGAGCGTGGGCCCCGTCGCCCAGGTTGGCTCGGACCGAGAGGTGGCCCTCTGCGATCTGAGTGAGAGGATGACATCATTGTTAGAGCTTCCTGCATTTTAAAATTTCAAAACGATATCTTGTACCTCCAACACGATGTACTCGTCGGCTCCCCGGGACGTGACGGAGAGCAAGGTGCCCGAGTTGGCGCGGGTGCGCAGGAGCATTTGAATGTTAGTGCGGCGGTTGGTGGTGCCCCCGCCTCGAAGATGGAACCTCAGCATGCTGTCGGAATCCAACGAGAACTCCGGAACCACTGAAAGGCAAAACGACCACGGGGAACTTTAATTTAGACACACACAAACACACAAGATAGCAGTTGCACACACCTGTGTCGCACTTGTGTCCGCTGTGTCCCGGGTGACACTCGCAGCTGAAGGATCCCCAATCGGCTAAGCAGGAGGCGCGGGCCCCGCAGGAGGGCCCGGCCGCCGTCAAACACACGCCGTCCGTCGCCCTGCACCCCGGGCTGCTGTCCACGCTCTCGCCGGGTCGCGCCAGGTCGTACACCTGAGTGAAAATAAGCAAACATTGGATTTCTTTTCAATCAGAATGTTGAGTTCTTTTTTTGCGGGCGAACCTGAGTGTCCACCAGAAGGTTGCGGATGCAGCCGCTGAAATTAGCGTAACGCGGCTGAGGAGACGTCGGCTTCACGCCGCCCAGCTGGAGAGGCTGATATACGTTCAGATATCTGAAGAGGAGAAAGAAGGGATGAGCAAAAAAAAGGATGGAGGGATGGATAATGGTGGTCACCTCTCGTTTCCTGGCGTTTGGCCGGCCGCCCTGCAGCCGGACTCGTCCGTCTCGCGGGGGTCTCCGGCGACAAGCCCCTCCGGCTCGCTCACCTGCAGCCCCGAGCACTGATCCAGGACCAGCTGCACGGCCTAAATGAAGCACATTGGTGACTATTAGCAGTAGGCCCAAGTCGATTAATTTAATTTTTAATTGAAGTATTTATTCGATAGAAGTTGAGGATGTAAAAAGAGCAAGTTAGTCATTCCCACCTTGCCATCGCTGATGACGTCGAGTCGATGCCAGCGGCGGTCTGCCACGTTAGATTTGGCCGCTAGTTGCAGGGTGAGGGTCCCGGAGCCGTGGTTGACCTTCAAGACCGGAACGCCGTGCTTCAACTCTGCGTGGAAAAAAAACAATTCATGATTCCACAGTCATTATAGAAACGGACGCTAGGGGGCAGCAATCAACTGCTCCATTCTGGCTCAGCAAGCATTTACATACAATATGTTTGATTATATTGCAAAAATCTACATTTTGTTATGTTCCAGCATTACCCCAATTTGGAATGACTTCATTAAGATTTTTTTTCCCCCCAAATGATAAATTGTTTGTGTTGTTGGCTGTGCCCTGACAAAGTGAGGCGCTGCGAATACTTTTTAGGCGGCACTGTGAAGTGATGGGCTTGTATGTGTTTAACTGCTGCGTTAGCAGATGAACCCCATTAAAAAAACAGCACGAAAGCGGCGGGTCAATTCTTCCGTGCCGCTTCCAACATCCTCATGTCCACCATCGCTATTGAACGCCTTTAATGACAAAAGCACTCCTGTGATCAATGAGGCAGCCATATTTGATTTGCCCTCCCCCCCCGGCCGGGAAACGACGACAAGCCGGCGGGCGAGATAATTACGTAAGTTTAATGGCGCTAGATTATGCAAGACGTGTCTGGGAAAAGGCCGGGGGGGCGGCGGCGGCGGGGCGGACTAATCCTATAACGCCACATCAGGACCACCGGGAGGTGACATTAACGTCCCATGATGCTCTTTGTCTGCTGACACGCCGCATTGATCTGATCCCATTGTTGCGGAGAACAAGAGGATCAGCATCTTTGATAAGTACAAATCCAATCTTTTCGTAACTCTAGCCAGGAGGCAAAAATATATGGAATAGAAATGGTAAAATAGAAATTATAGTGGCCAGCAGAACTGCAATGTCGTAAGGGGCGTGGCCTAATGCGGCAATTTGACTGGTTAATTTGCATGTGAGCATTTGGGTGTGAGCTGTGGCCTACAGAAGTTCTCGTGATCATTTCAACCTGATCAATACTCACCGATGGAAATGAAATCTTGGAGCTCTCCGGGTTGGGCGGCGGGTCCGAGGGGCCCGTTGTAGAGCAGCAGCCCGTCGGCCGCCTCGGTCAGGAACTCCAAAGAAATGTGGCTCTGGAAGCACGGCGCCAGCGGTGGGAACCACGCGTAGCCCCCGCCGCCAAAGCTGTGCTTGGTCTGCTGGCACTCGGGTCCGTCGAACATGGGCGGACACTTGCACCTGACGTGAGGAAATTAATTTTCTTCTTCTTCTCATAATTGCATCATATATGACACCCACCTGTATCCGAGCGGACCGTCAAGGCAGGCGCCCCCGTTGAGGCAGGGGTTGCTCGGGTAGGACGAGCAAGGCAGATGCGTGGCCTCGCGACCGCGGCAACCGCAGCGCGCCGTGGTCTTGGCGGGCAGGGAAACCAAAGACACGTTGCCCGAGTGGAGAGCCGCCGGCGTCTGACCGAAGGACACCTGAGTGGAGCAGCCTCCGGAGTGAGCGCAGTCCGCGTGGGGGCAGTCGTCCACGCCCACCTGGGAGATGGACGCGGCCAGCACGGCTTCCAGCTGAAAAATAAAATGACCATCAAGCTAACGCTAAGGAAGCTAGCATGTACAATTTGAATCCAAATTGTTTGACCTTGGTGGAGGTCTGTGATGTGTGACAGTTTAGTGTACATGGATGACTGACTCTCCGCATCCCGAGTCGGGGTCAAGCGAGCATCTGCTTCTCGGGCTTTTAAAGCATCTCAAGTATTCATGTACACGCGTGTCCATGTGTGTGTGTGTGTGTAACATGGACATCCACTTAGCGACACACACGAGTGTGAAACCGCTGTATTGACCGGCGACGTGTCAAATGCTTGACATTGTGTTAAGTGCTGGTGTGCAAACAAATCTTTCCCTCCTTCCGCCCGATGTGGCAAAATAACCAACCATTTTTATCTCGCTGTAAAATTGAGAAGTAAAATGTGTATAGATTTTTTTTTTTTTTACTTTTTTTGAACTCACCTTTGCTTTATTGGCCGCCACGTAGCCGTGCAGCTTCTCGGCCTTGTAGTACGGCGAGCCGTGAGCGGCGAACCACACGCTCAGCTCCCCGCCGGCGTCTTCCAGGGAGAAGACGTGAACCTTCTCCGGTGGCGTCCGCAGGAGATCGGCTAGCGTTCGACCCAAACGGGAGAAGCGGCTCTCCTCGCCGCTTCTGGACGAGAACAGTTCTTCGACACTCATGTCTGGGAGGAGAACAAAGAGGTAACTCTTAAATCGTTTCGAGTAAACCCGAGCTTTCCCAGGTTCGTACTTACTGCGTAGTCGGAGGGAAGCGGCGTTCAGGAGCGCTTCCCGCGGCAGCTCGATCACCTCCACCTGCGCGGTGGACGTGACGTCCGGCCAGGCGGGATCGGACACGCGGACCTGCAGCTGGTAGGAGCCGGGGGGGACGCCTTCCCTGATGCTCAGCTGGCCGGAACTATGGTTCACGCTGAAAAGTCTGGACGATGATGAAAATGTTTCATTAGAGGTGACGATTTTTTTTTTTACATGGAAAAGCAAAAAAAAGCATTTTTTTTCCTTTCCTTCTTGCTAATTATTGATATAAACATCTAAAATCATACATGTTTGTGTTTGTAAAAATATTCATGTGATAATAACCCGGAATTTAATTGACTGGCGCACCTCCGACCGACCCCCTGCGTAGAAAAAATAAACATCATCCAAACAAAGCCTTTTATTGCCAATAAAAGCTCCCTTTAATTTAGTCATGCAAATTTGCAAATGAAACACTCGATTTTCCCCACATTTGTGCGTAATTAATTTTTTTTAATAACACACTCAATATGTAATTAATATATCAGACCACCATTATACTTTTAATCTCCATATTCCCAGCAAAGTTAATAAAGACCACAAATATAAATAACTTGGCGCCTTGGTTGCCCGGGCAACGAGGAGCAAGGACAAGTTATGTCATGGCACCTTGCCCAGACGTCCTGTATAAAATATAAAATCTCTGCATTAAAGTGATTTTTTTAAATGATGTCACTAATATTTCAATTTTCTTCTGTATGATGTCGAGCATATGCCAAAGTCCATTTCCAAAAGCCCCCGACTTTTTCAAATTGATTTGAGAGAATTTTAATGGTAAGCAAAACGTGTAAACGCATTTAAATGTTGCATTTGATGGCGTACCTACTTTTGGCTCTCCCTGTACTTATGTCCGTATTATTAAAGGCCTGGTGGAAGAGCAGATGTGCTCTGTGGTCGCTCGGAACATCTTGATGTAAAACCCTCACGCTCTGCCGCACCGGAGACGTCAACGCGGGCCGGCTAGCACGCTGGATGCGCGCCACGGCGCTCGTGTAGCGTTAAACACACGCCGCCGCCGCCGCGCCCTTTAGACTACGCGCCAGATGGGCCCATTAGTAGCGGCTGAAAGCGGGCCAAAACGTGTCCGACGTGCGGACGGCACGGCCGCCGCGCTCGCTTTTGGACCGTGAAGACGTCACGTGGCGGCGGCAAAGCACGTCAGCCGCCGCCATTGCCATGGAGAGCCGTCGCGTGATGTGGCTAACGTGTAAACAATCTGGAAAGCCGTCTGGGCAATCTTAAATTTCAATTGAACCCTCTTGGGCTCATGAAAGGATTATCTGATATTATTTTTAATTGTCGATTGTTCTTCTGGCAAAGCACTACTTTTGTCTAAATGACCCACCTCAACTCAGTTTCCTGGCATATTATTTTTATTGTCCATTGTTCTTCTGGCAAAGCACTACTTTTGTCTAAACGACCCACCTCAACTCAGTTTCCTGGCATATTATTTTTATTGTCGATTGTTCTTCTGGCAAAGCACTACTTTTGTCTAAATGAACCACCTCAACAGCACAAGATGCCACAAGTTGGCGTCAAATCACTACTTTTTTTCCCAATTGTTCTCTGTTACGTATGGTCCCTCCTTGGAGCTGTCTTGTCACGGGGAAATTTCGATACATCTTAAGTATAAATAGCTCATATCCTGGTTTCTTTTGATCCCCTCTTCTCCCGCAAGTTTCCATGTCGCTGTCTCTCTGTCACGACACACCTTTGTACTGGCAGCCACGCTCTGGTTTAAATCTGTCACTTTCACTTACGCACGAGTTCCCGCTTTTCTTCTTCTCCTCATTCATCTCAAAATGTGCAGAGGAAAACCTACAAAACCTCTTTGACTTCATTTGAAAATTTGGAGCCGAGCTATTAGCTTTGCTTTGGGTCAAAAAAAAAAAAAAAAACATCCTACCTGGATGGTTTGCCTTCAAATCGGTACGTCTTCTCGCTCCAGTCGTCCAGGTCTGGGGACGGGATTTGGCCCAGCGCTGTGGTTGGCAGAATACCTGCTTTCCAACAAAACAAAGTCCGGAACAATAAATTAGCCCCAAAAAAAAAAAAAACAATCAGAGAAGAAAATGTACGTAAGTAAGTTAGAGCAGCTGACAGCTGGTCTGAAGCGCTAAATAAGTGATGCAATCTGCAGGGAGACAGCGGAAGCACTCGACTGTGACAAAAACGTCTTGTGAGATCGGCGGCCGGCCGGCGGGCGAGCGGGCGGGTTGGTGGCGAGGACACGACGGGGGAATGTAAAGGTGAGGACCACCAGCCCAAAAAAATTCAGCTGACGACAAACATCCAAAAATCTCAAATGTGGTCTGGACGGAAGTGACATACCTTCATAACTATACACAATGAAGTTAGCGTGTCCCGGCGAGTGGGGGTGGTCGTTGCGGTCCCCGATGACCACCGTCAGCGTGCTGGTGGAGCTCATGGCGGGCGAGCCGCTGTCGATCATGAGGATGGGGAGTCGGTACTCTTTCTGCCGCTCGCGGTCGAACGTGCGCAGGGCGGTGACGGCGGCGCTGCCGTTGCGGAAATCCGTCAAGTTGAAGTCGGCGGCGTCGGCGGTGAGCGCCAGGAGCCGTATGGAGAACGGGCCGCCGTTGGACGAGAGGTCGCGGTCGGTGGCGTGCAGCAGCGGCGAGCTGGCGTTCATCCACACCGCCTGCGGGGCCGCCGTGTTCTCCCACACCACCGGCCTGTAGGGGGCCTCGAATTCCGGCCCGTTGTCGTTGATGTCCAGCACGGTTACCATGACGATGGCCGTGCCGGTCAGGCTCGGGCTGCCGGCGTCAGTGGCGAGAACCATCACCCTGTGTTGAGAGATTTTCTCCCGGTCCAAAGAGTGAGCCACCACCACCCAACCGGACTGGTCCACCAGGAACTGATTGTAGGGGTCCGACTCCTTGGCAATACTGTAAGAAAAGCGGCCATTTTGTCCAGAATCCAGATCGGTCGCCATCACCTGAGCGACGATGGTGCCCACGGCCACGTCCTCGGACATGGCCGGCGACTCGTAGAACTGCGGTAAGAAGACGGGGGCGTGGTCATTGGCGTCCTCCACCTGAACTAGACAGTAAGCCAGGCTGAAGAAATCAGCATCCTCCGCCTTCAGAGTGAGGTTGAAAGTTCTCTCCTGAGGCTTCTCAAAGTCCACTTTCTTCTTGAGCTTGATCACGCCGCGTCGGTTCACCTTGTCGGTCTCCACCAAGAACTTCCTGTCGTCGTCGCCGCCCACGATGCTGAAGGTCACGACGGCGTTCTCGCCCTGGTCTACGTCGGTGGCGGACACCACCAGAACCTCGCTGTTCACCTCCAGGTCTTCGGTTACCTGAGGAACATGAGTTCAAGCCAACCCTTGAGATCTTGAAAACTGAAATGAGTGAGTGGTGGACTCACCTGAGCAGTGTAGACTCTCTGGGAGAAGATGGGCGGGTGGTCGTTGACATCCGAAACCAGGATGGTGGCGGTCCCCGTCCCGGCTAATCCGCCACCATCTCGGGCTTCCACCACTACCAGATAACGCTCCTCCAGTTCCCGGTCGAGCGAGCGCAACACGGTGTAGATGGTCCCCGTGGTGGCGTTGATGGAGAACAAGTTGAGGTTGATCTCGTTGCGGACGTTCTTGACGATGCTGTAAGTCAGTGCCGCGTTCTTCCCTTGGTTGGCGTCGTCCAAATCCATCGCTCTCATCTCCATGACGGAGGTGTCGGCGGGGGAGTTCTCGGCCACTTGGCCCACAAAGCAGCCGTCCGCTTCCAACGCCGGGCACGGGAAGAACGGCGCGTTGTCGTTGATGTCACGGACCTCCAAGAGAACGTCGGCGAATCCCGTGAGTCCCGACCCGCCCTCATCCGTGGCCAGGACCAGAAACCTCCAGGCTGGACGTTCCTCCCGGTCCAGACGGCGTTGGGCGTAGATCCTCCCGGTGCGCTCGTTGATCGTGAATTCGCCGCCGGCGCCTTGTCCGTGGAGGGAGTATCTCACGGCGCTTTGGTCAGCGTCCTGGTCGGGATCGGTGGCGGACACCTGGAAAAAATATCAGACCCACGTCGTCACGGCGGTCCACCAAATGAGTTGAGCTTGAAGAGTATTAACTTGGTGATCCTCTGACCAAGCAATCCAATAAGCACCTGGCGTCTTATCGCCATGTTTTTCATTAAGCAGCCGCACGGAAATAAAACCTTCGCCGTCCTTTTATCTCCCTCGGCGACGCCAGCCGGCTTGTCAGCGTGCAATTAACGCTTAACGGCGACGTCGCCGAAGAAGAGAAACCAAAATGACACTTTGGAGTGTTTGTTTCTCCTTCTTGTTTACAGAAAGCTTTGATGTGATCCCACCACCTCCTCCCTGCGTTGCCATGGCGACCGGATCGATCCCGTCGGCACAATAAATCATCCATTTCATTTAATTGCTCGGAAAATGATTTGTTTTCTAAATACGATGGACGAAGAGGAGGAAGAGGAGGATGAAGAGGTCGGCCGGAGCACAGGTGAGGTGAGGAGCGTTCGTTTTAAATTGGATTTTCCCCATCTGTTGGATTGTGGGATGAAGAAAAGGGCAAGGGGGGATGGCACGCCATGGCGGCCGGGCCGGCCGGGCGGGCGCACATCAAATCAATTCCGGGGGAAGCGAGGCCGGGCGGAGGACCGGGTGACACGGCGGATTACTTCCCGGCCCTCTGCGGCGTGCCTCCATTTTGCTAATCTGATAGAGCGTTACGGCGGGGAAGGTGTGACCAATGGCGGATGAACGAGGGAGGAAAAAAAAAAAAAAAGAGGAGGAGGGAAGTTCTCAGAGGACGTCTGACGCCGTCGCACGCTTGCAAGGTGTGGAATGACCCCGTGAAGTGAACAAAAAGTATTGGGAAGAAAATGTGATCTTTGGACAAAAGTATTGGGACGCAAAAGTTAAAAGGAAAAAAGTAGACAAAAGTATTGGGACGACAAAACATGAGGAGAAACTGTGGAGTTTGGGCAAAAGTATTGCGACACTCGCTGGAAGTGAAAGTAAAAATGTGGACAAAAGTATTGGGACATCCAGAAGACAAAAATGGAAGAAAATGCAAAATACTGGACAAAAATATTGGGACATGTACACAAAGTCAAGAAATATGAGCGACGCACCTCCATGATGAAGACAGGAAGCTCGGTGAGCTCCTCCTGAATGACGGCGTGGTACTCGCTCATGCTGAAAACGGGCGCCTCGTCGTTCCGGTTGACCACCTGCACCACCACCAGCGTCTCGTTCTCCCACTTGCCGTCCGAGGCCACCAGTCGCAGCTCGAAGCGCTGCTCCATCTCGTAGTCCAGCGGCTGCGCCACAAAGATGGTGCCCACTTCGGGCTCCACGTCAAACGTGCCCATGGTGTTGCCCGCCGCGATTTGATAGCGTAGCTTGGCGTTGGCACCTGTGATGAAAAATGGGACGTTTGATATTTTAAGATGATTGAGGACTAGTCATAGAAGACATCAAATGTAGCTCTGCAAGTCCCGAGACACTTCATTAGGTACACACGTACGACTTTTCTTGTGATCTCTGACACTTGTGTGGCACGTGTGTAGCACATTTACATATTTTGCACGTTTTCTTTTTTTGTCACCTGCCAAGGGACGACGACATATGCAAACGAGCAAACCTCTGGCATGTTTACGTTTGTGTTGTATAAGCATCTTCATGAATATTCTTTAAATTAGATAAGTTTGGTAGCTAGCGAGCTAGCTAGCGGTCGACAACAGCATGAAACAAAATATCAGTCGAATTCCAACCAAAATGAGTTTTGCACAGTTGGCCTTGGTAAACACACACACACACACACACACACACACTCATGGACAGATGCATGATGGGAGCCCAGAGGCAGGTCCGTCTGGGTCGAGGCTCGCTCAACATTTACTGGCACCGAGGAGAACTTAGCAGGCTATCACCATCTGTGGAGACATGCAGGACCTTCATCAACACTCCTGCGAGTGTGTGTGTGTGTGAAAGCTAAAGCTCACCGGTCCTTCACGGCCTCTGAGCACGATCTGTAGCGACCAGTGTGTGTGTGTGTGTGTGTTGAAATGTGTACAAGGGGAGTAGCTGCAGTGGTTCCTCGCCTGCAGCAGCTTCACTAATGATCAAGCAGGCCATATGGCATTGCCCTCTTCTCACACACACACACACACACATCCGCACACACTCCTAGGTGCTGATTTAATTGGCGACCCAGCAGGAGGCTCTAAAATGAGATGAAGGTCAGTAGAGGGCTCCTTGTGAGGTGGACCCTCGGGGGAAGTTGTCCCCCAGCTGTGACTACAGGTCCACCGTGCTCTGAAGGACTCCTCATAACTCACAGCTCAAAGTTTCATGATGTACAAAAAAAAAAAAAAAGTCCCTGGAGTGGTACGGTACTTCAAACCACATGTTGGTTCTGTGATGACTCGGTGTTGGATCGATTGGTTCTGGGTTATTATGGTCTGTTACGCTCTCGTTTTATTGCGTTGGTACCGCAATGGTCTATGTTAGTACGATAATGTTGGTTTTGTTTTTTTATGTGTCGGTTCTTAGTGGCTTACTAGACACAAGGATGTGTGTGTGTAAGAAAGAGTGAGCGTGCCCATCCGTGGCCGACGTGTGTGTGTGTGTGTTGTTTGTAAATGTGCCGAAGTGTTTAAGTGTGTGCGCGCGGAGCTCCAGGCGACACCGCTGCTAAAGAGCCAACTCGGCAGAATCTTAAACAGCCTTTTGATCTCATTAGCAGACGCACTTAGTTCGGCACATTTTCCAGTCGGAGGGCCGAGTAGGATGCGGAAATCACACAGGGTGACAAAGAGCTGCACCGACTAATCAGCTTTACGAGGGGGGAGTGGAGTGGAGGGGGGGATTCATCCATCCCCGAGTTTGCACTTCTCTCGCTATATAGTAAGATGAGGAAGTAAATATACTAAGGGATTTTCTTCGGCTGCACGTGAAGGCTAAAATTCAAATATTGGAAAGTGTGGTGTTGAAATTCCCCCCCCGAGTAGATAAAACCATCCATGCTAATTTACGTTAGCCGGTCTATGGTGTTTTACATGATATATTAGCTTGAAGCTAGCAGGCTTTCATTCGAGGATTACCTTGAACATTTAATTTTCTTTTGGGTTTGAAACTTAACTTTAGATTGTATAATAAAGTCAATCAGGACTACTGGTGTGTGCGTCTCCCATAGCACGACACAGAAGAGGAAGCGAAAGGTGCAAAAAGTGAAAACAAGCCGAGCCCCGGGAGGCTGCCAGGCGTCGCCGGCATCCGCCGTCATCACCACGAAGCAAAGAAAGGAGCCGCTGTTGTTGATTTGCGGCCCCCCGCTGCTCATTGGTGGAGAGCGGAGGAGGAAGACGAGCGTGGGACAAAGACAAACAAAAGCATCAAAACTATCTGGCTCAGGGGGACGCGGTGGCGCTCGCTAACGAGGGGAGGAGGTCGGCGGAGGGGATTCGTGGAGTTTGGATTGTGACATGTTGGGTAATGAAATCTAAAAGGAAAAAATCTTTGTTGTTCTTGTTTTAGTAGCATTTGTAGCAATTGTGCCGTGTTACCCTTTTCCTATCACCCGTGGCTTTGGCGCCATCTTGTGTCCGTGACTGACCTTCGTCGTGGTCGTTGGCTGTGACGGTGATGATGACGAAGCCCACCTCCTTGTCCTCTTCCACGCTCACCTCGTACACCGAGCGCGGGAACGTCGGCGCGTTGTCGTTGACGTCGGCCACAAAGATTCGGACGTAGGCTGTGTCTGGAAGGATCACGTTGTCAGTCAGTACCGTGTGTCGGGTCGGTACTGGTTCCGAGATGGTTACCCGTATTGGGGTGTCCCTGCTGTCCCGGTCTTGCCGACTCCGAGCCGTCCTGCGACTGGACCTCGATGAGGTAGGAAGCTTTCTGTTCTCGGTCGAAGGAAGCCCGCGTGGCGATGGCGCCGCTCATCGGGTCGATGCTGAACAACGCGAAGTCTCCGCTCTCATCCTTCAAGATGGTGTAGTGAACCTACACAGCGGGAAAGACGATGGCGGGTTCCTTTGCTGATCAAATGGGGGAAGACTATTCACGTGGGCGGCAGGGAGGGTCTTACCATGCCGTGAAGGCCCGAATCAAAGTCGATGGCCGACACCTGCGCCACCGACGTGCCCACCTCGGCCCCCTCGGGAACCGTGGCCTCGTACGTGGAGGACAGGAAGAATGGAACGTTGTCGTTCACATCTGAAGAACGAAGACGTCATGGGAGAGCGTGAGAGGATTTTTAATTAATTGTATAAATAAACTGTTCATGAAATAATTGGCTAATTGATTACCATAAATATAATATATTAGAATATATATTTTAATATATTCTAATATTATAATATCAATAAAAATATTTTATTTCATGTACTAAGGGGTTAAATAAATCCATTTCCAAGACAAAAAATAAGAATAAATTATTAAAAATTAAATGAATACAAATTAATTATTGAAATGTATTGTTTTAACAAACTATGAATATAAATAAAAAAAGTTTTGGGAAAAACCTACCAATGGGAACTTGACTCTCACCTGTCACGTTGACGTAAACGGTCGCAAAGGAGGCGAGTGGCACGGCGGCGACGTTTTGGACTCGGACCCTGAGAGCGAAGAAGCGGGTGGTCTCGTAGTCCAGGTTCTCGGCCACCAGGATGGAAGCCGAGCCGCCCGCCCGGTTTGGTTTGATGTAGAAGCGTACAGGCATGTTGGTCTCGGGCACCTGACCCTCCTCCAAGTTGTAGGTCACCCGCGGGTCACCCAGCGCAGACGTGGCCTTCACCGTCTGAGAGAGGGGCATTCGTTCGATTATACAAAATCGTTTTTATTTGGAGTAGGCGACACGAAAGTTTGACTTCATGAGAGCAGAGTACACGTTGGAGGTCATCCTTTTTTTTTTTCTTCACGTCGCCTTTTGACAAAAATCAGACGCTCCGAATATCGGGTCGCCATGACGACGCGTGAAAAGAACGCCTGGCGCGCTTCACCTTTGAGCGCTGCGAGGCTGCGCGTCAGCCTTGTAAGGACAACGAGGAGCAGCCTGGCGGAACATTCCAGAACATTCTTCTCGGAGCACAAAGAAATCAAGTCGGTGGATCTCGAGTCAAATTTGGAGCGCTCATAAATCAAAAGTGAAAAACTTGAGACTTTTATGTGTGTTTATTTTTTTTGCTCTGTTGTTGACCTTGGGATAACCTCAATCTTCTTCTCTGACAAAAAAAAAATACTTGGTCGAGAAAAGATGAGGGGGAAAAAAAAAAAGAAAAAGCGTCGGTAGGAATGTTTCCAAGGAAAGTATTACGTTTTCCGCTGAGTGAGAAACGCTGTCCGAGCAGTTCAAACACAGAAAGACTCTCAGCCTGAATGTAATCGGAATACTTCGACAATGTGACTTTTTTTTCCAGCCGTTGACTTTATTTCTATTTTGCGCGCTGATGCTTATTAACACCGATAGATTCCGAAGAGAGGAGCTATTTAATTATACGGCCCGTACGTTTTTTTGGTGACCCTGAGGGATTATCGTGAACAAGAGGAACCTTCGATATAACATGGACAACGCTTGAGTGCCTTTAGAATTCATCTCCGCAACCATGCTCGTGACGCAAAAGATTCATATTTCAAATCCTTGTTCTCCATTGAAATGAATAGATTGCTGTTAATCCGTTCCAACTTCCACCAAAAATAAAACAAAAATATGTTTAATATATTTTTTTCTCTATACAGACTATAGCATTAATAATTTTATTTATTTATTTATTTATTTATTGTTTAGTATAAATAAAGTTTGTGTATAAAAATTCTTCAGTCCGCCACATTCACTACAACATAAACATGTTACCTAGAAAGTTTTGGAGATGAGAAGAACTTTTGTATGGTTTTAAAAATAATCTCAGCACATATGCCATTAAGGAAAAAAAAATATGACAGACTGCCTCGCTACCTCGTTAGCGGTGTAATTAACAGGACGGCTAAATTTAAAACTAGCGCTCCTCCGGCGTGTGATTAGCACTCGAGTGGAGAGCAAGGAGCCAGACGGGGGAGATTTGAGGGCCACTTCATTAGGTACACACATCCAAACATTCTATTGTCGTTGCAACCTTGGGCTTCAGCATTTCCATCAAGTTGGTTAATATCACAAAGATTTTGGAGTTTATATTTCTTCCATCCGTCAGAACGGAGTGCGAGATGGTCCGAGTTGTTCTTACCAGGATCTTGGCGTCCCTGACGGTGTTCTCGGGCACGGTGACCCAGTACTCGGGCTGCTCCCAGTGCGGCGGCTGGTTGTGAACGTTGGTGATGATGACGGTGAGCTCCACCGAGCTGCTGCGGTTGCCGCCGTCCGACGCCACGATCTGCTGGCTGATCTTGGACGTCTGCCAGCCCAGGAGAATCATTAAAATTGCCCAGCCGGAGCCGAGCAGGGCAAATGTGTCACCTCACCTGCGAGATGGGTTGATTGACGTAAATCCATCCGGTGCTGGGGTTGATGTGGAGGTAGGCCGGCTTCTGCGGCGACAGCGAGTACGCGATGGCCGCGTTGCTGCCCTGGTCGTCGTCGTGCGCCGCCGCCCGTAGGAAGCTGGTCCCTACGGCCGTGTCCTCTCGGAGGAAATCTGCGAGAGGCCGGGACAGAGCGGCAAAGCTCACGTTGAATATTTGATGCGAGCGACGTGACAGCAGACGTGGAAGAAGAAGCGCAGCATTCTGACATTCGGACTTTTCTGGAAATCCTGCTGACTGGATGCCGAATGTCAACGCTCATCACGCAAAAAAAAAAAAACCAGAAAGCTTAATCTGATCTTGGAAGCCTTCTTTTAATTTGAAGGACACACATTTGGGAATTTCTGTTTGATGGCGTTCTGTTTTCATTCATTTTAATGAATGAATCAAATATGGATTTCATTGTACGATGATGAACGCTCAAACGCACACACACGCATGCCGGGACGATTCCGACGCTAAATACTTAACGATGTCCTCGTGCGCTAATGTGACGAGGACAACTTGTGACGCGACGCTTATCAAAACACGCAAACAAACAAATAAACAAACAACATGGACGCCTGAAGAGCGCCTTCATCTCTCCGTCTTCCCCCTCCCCCGCCCGCCTCGCGGCCTGACGTCGATGCAGACTGACGGCTAACGACCGACTGACAAACACTCACACTGGTAGCGGCTGTTCTCGAACTTGGGGTCGTTGTCGTTCTGGTCGGCGACCAGGACGGTGATCTGGCAGATGCCGATGAGCGGCTCCTCGGCCTGGTCGGTGGCCGTGACCGACAGCGTGAACTCGCGTTGCCGCTCCCGGTCGAAACTCATCGCCGTGGTGATGGCGCCTGATCGACAAAGACGGCCAATAAGATCGATGGGTGAATTGATATTACGTCATCGATACCTACCGGTGTCTGGATGGATGTCGAATCCGGACGACACCCCGTCCCTGTGCATGATGCCGTACTTGACTTCTCCATTCACCCCCATGTCGGCGTCCTGGGCCTGGACCCTCAGCACAAAAGTCCCGGGGGGCTGGTTCTCCAAAACGGCGGCTTTCAGACTGTAGTTCTGACACTACAACAGACGCGGCGGCCGTTGGATCACTTTGAATCTTTTAACGGAGGAGACGCTCGGAAACGACAAGCACCTCCTGGAAGACGGGCTTGTTGTTGTTGATGTCGTTGATCCCGACGATGACTTGAGCCGAGCTGCTGAGCGGGTACGGACCGCCGGACGCGTTGTCGTCGGTGGCGGTGATGGTGAGGACGTACTGAGGGCCTTTCAGTCGAGGCGGAGGGCTGCGCCGTAGCTTAATGATGCCTTCGAACAAACAATGGAAATAATATCGAAACCCTTCCTTCCACCATTTAGTACTTCCATTCTCCATTTATTGATCGGGAATTTACCTTTCACTGTGTACAACATTTTAACATGGGTGGCCAAAACCTCATATATTATCCGGCGTTGTTGAGAAAAAAAAAACAATGTCGCGTTTTCATGTGCAAACAATCAGGCGGCCATTAGCATAACACAGCAAACAAACTGTAAGCAGCTTTGCCAGGGATGAAAATACTTACTCCACACTTTGAAGTGACAAAGCCCAACATCCCAGCGAGCGAAAAGGCTATCTGCCATGTGAGGGTAACAATAAAACATTCTTATAGCCATTTATGTGTTTAGAGCTTTGCCGTGCGTGTGTGTGTGTGTTCTCTGTGTGTGTGTAGCGGGCGATAAGGTGCAAAACACACAAAAAGATAAACATGAGCAATGCGCCTGAATATCAATAAATAATTATGTGTGTATTCACGTTTTTATATATGCACGCCTGTTTGGGGACTCGCTAGCTTTGTCCCTGATATACCGGTTGCCATGGCAACAGCGGTGGTACTTGTGTGTGCGTCGACGTTTCTGTCACCGTTGCATGTGGTTATGCTAATGCATGCTAACAAATAACATACCGACTACCCAGGGAGAACTAGCGTCAACGCGGTTTTGTGTTTCTCATAAAAAAAAAACGGCTGTATGTTTATGATTTGCGTAAAGCCGTGACAAAATAATTGGAATTAATTAGAAGTGCATTTACATTTTTGCTATCGTTTCTTTTCGGTGCCTTTTAAAAAATGTATGTTCTCCAAATTAAAATGAGATTTGGGCTATTAAACGAAATCCTCACCTTTTTGGTTGTCCAACTGGAAGTTGCTATCCTCGTTGCCGCCCGTGATGGCGTACGAGACGCCGTCGCCGTCGGGGTCGTTGGCGTGGACGATGGCGACCAGGGTGTCGGGGCCTGCGTCCTCGCTCAAGAATGTCTTGTAGCTGGAAACAAATGGAGTAGAGTCATAAAAGTGTTCTTCTACTTGTTGCTAGCTTCTACTAATATGCTAACAGATAGCCTAGCTCATCTAGTAATGGCTAAACTAATTTCTTCAAATCTGCGTTTGTCATACACCATCTGCGAGAAGACGGGCGTCTCGTCGTTAGTGTTGGCCACCCGGATCCGTATGGAGGCGGTTCCCGTGCGAGGCGGCGTTCCTGCGTCCACGGCGACCACCAGGAACTCGTAGATGTGATTGGGCCGCTCGTAGTCCAGCCGGCGGGCGGCGCTGACCACGCCCTCCGAAGTGATGTCAAAGTCGTCGCCGTGGACCGAGTAAGACAGCTCCGAGTTCACGCCCGAGTCGCTGTCCCGGGCCAGAACTGAAGATAAGATCGGACTTTTAATCCTCCCGCAATGTGAGATGGAATGTTTTAGATCTTACTTTGTAGCAGAGACGTTCCGGGTGCGACGTTCTCAGGAACGTTGTCCCGGGTGTAGATGGAGTGCAGGAACTCGGGGGTGCAGTCGTTCTCGTCTGTTATGTGCACCACAACCTGTAGGTGGCATCTTGGCGTTATTACGCAATGAGCTCTGTTTCACTTCCTGTTTTATTTATTTTTTTCAGTTGATTCGAACTTCTGGCGACTCCACAATATCGCGTGCCGCGTGACATTTCTTCTCAAATGTCCTTTGGGGCTGAAGGCAACACAACCTATAGATGCGACCGTGAGGTACACTATAAATAGTGTCACTGAGGAGGAGGCAGCGTGCACATATGACACACACACACACACACACACACTCTTGGGCTGGATTAGCCAGCCAAGCTAATAGAGTCGCCGAAGCCTTCAGGGGCCACTGGTAGCCATTTTAAAGCACTTACCAACATCTGGACAGCAGGGAAGGTGATAATGGACTCCTCCAGGTAAGCGTGTACATGTGCGAGTGTGTGTGTGTGTGTTGTGTATTAACGCTATGACATCTTCAAGGCTTCCCATGAGCAGTTGGCAAAGTTTCCTCACAATTTGTGTGTATATTAAAGAGCGTGTGGATAAGTGCGACGGCGATGGCGTCTGATCACGGAGCTTGCGAACGCAGCTTTGATGTGCTGACTTTTCATCAAGCACCCCGATGGAAACGAGGTCAATGGCGGCGAGTGTGCAAATTGGTGCGTTGCATCACAACGTCTGATTCAGCAGCGGCGCTTGGAAGCTGGACAGTCATCACCCGAGACAAGTTTGGAAATAAAAACACTTAAGTCCCCGCCAGCGGATGTGTTCCTAATAAAGTGGCCCGTCACGTCTGTTGTTTTTTTTCGTACCTCGCTGACGCCGCTGAGGCCGGTGTCGCTCTCGGAGGCTCGGACTTGCAGCGTGTGCACGTTGTGCCCGCTCTCGTAGTCCACGGCGCGAGTGAGGCTGAGGGCGCCGCTCTCCTGGTTGATGCTGAACAGATTGCCGGGATTGGATTGCAACACGTAGGCCAGCGGCTTCTTCTGGAAGGACACGGCCTGGACCGCCCCCACACTGCACGCACAAAACAGTTTGGGAATGATAATCATTGTTCTTGGATAATAATAAATATGTGGTTAAAAGTGAAATACAACTGAATGTACAGTGATTCCTTCGTTGACCACAAGAGGGAGCTCACGTGCCCCTACTGGTAAATCAGAGTTACGAAACCTTCAAAATCAAAGTTACAGGTTCCACAAAAGCTCATTTTTTTGCAAGGCACTATGGAACTCTCGAATTAACAAATGAGCGAGACTCAATTTTTTTTTTTTTTAAATGCCAGCTAAATGTGACACGGGCGACACATCAAATGGACCCAAATGGGTGCGCGCGCACACACACATGCCCCCCAAACACACAACTCACAGGGTGGCATGGACACTCGGATATTATTAACACAATGTGCTTTGCGCCAGAAGCCCGAAGGGAACCCACACACACACACACACACACACACAGACACACACACAAGCACATATCCCTTCATGTTTATCCAGACCTCGCTTTTAATAAATATTTGAATTTGCCACACTTTCAAACTCTCAGCCTCGGGCCACACACACTCTTGCATCTGGGTCCTCTTCATCTGTCATGCTGCCTCCAAACTCCATCCTCCATCCTCATCCATCCATCAATGAATTAAGACGCTTGGCACTCACGGCTGTCCGACGGCCATGTTCTCGGCCACGTTGAGCTGGTAGGTGACGTTGGTGAACTGCGGCGGACGGTAGCCGGCGAGGACCGACACGGTGGCCGGCGGACCTTTGTGACCGGCGGCGTCCACGGCCTGAACCTGCAGATGGTACTCATGGCTGGGGGCCAGGGGGCGCCCCGTGGTCCTGACTTCACCCGAGCGGCGGTCCACCTCGAAGCAGTCCATGCCGCCTGACAACGGCAGAAAAACATTTTGCATTATTGAACGACTACTGTGTTAAAAATAAAAAATAGCCAAGTTGCACATTATTCCATGAACTTCTGTTTTTAATTAAGAAAACCCAAATAATTTTTATATTCAATATTGTGCATTGATTTTTCTATATTTTGGAAAGAGCCCAAGGTAAAAGAGGTCAGCTGAAGATGATGAAGATGAAGGGTAGGAAGAAGAGGACGTGGGATCCTCAGCTGTTGACCAGAGGGTCTCCACTGGTCGCAGCTGCACCCCACCTGTCAATCATTCCATTCTGCCGCCATTCTGCTGCTCATCATCAACTGTGGTGGATGGAGGACCACCGTTTTCTATTAACAATAGATCACCGAGTTCCTCAAGCGCGGAATTGCACAGTGGACACTTGAGCCGCTTCCAACATTTCGGGAAAAAGTGGCCGTCGTTATTTTCGTAGCTCTCATGAAACGGTGCACCCAACAACGCTGTGCGTGTAAAAATAGAATTGTGTGAAGTGTGACTTAATCTCATTTAAGTCTACATTGGCAAGATCTAAGAAGAAGTTAAATTAGTGGATTATTTGTGAGGACACACGTCGTCGCATTACGCCAAAGGGAGGCAGTAAAATAAAATAATCAACTCTTAAAATATCTTCTTACGCTCCAAAAAATTATATAAAAATACAAAAATCCACAGCCACGGGCTTCCATCCGCCCACCTCGCCGCCTCTCTGGAGAGCTTCCTATTATTCCCCAACGTGGGAGCCTTCTCGGCCCCCCAGGGGAGCGTTTAGCAATGGGGGGGCCGTGGCGTTTAACAGCGATTTTTTTTTTCCCTGTTTCTTGATGATAATTGAAATTCAACAAGTCACTTTTTATTTAGCTAAATCTGCGGGGCTCCGAGCTAAAGCAGGTTTACCGCATGAAAATTCATGACAGGTAATACATATACATTCTTATTTGCATGTGAGGATAAATATAAACGAACAAATTTACATATTCATCAGGATTTAATGGCACATGTGCTGTGATAGGTCGGTTTGTCTTAAGGGGCGTGGCTTAGCAAAATCTCAATAAAGTCAACAACGCGACTAACGGGGAATAAATATTCGATTTGAAGTATAAACGCTCACCGTCCAATAGGAGGAACTGCGGCTGTCCGAGGGCGTCGTCACGTTGCCGTGACGACAAGCGGTAGACCACAGACCCAGGGGCGGAGTCGGGCCCCACGGCCGCCAGGTAGGGGACCGGGAACATGGTCCACTGCAGGTGGGCCTGACTGAGCGAGCTCAGAGTCAACCGGCACAGGTACCATTCGTCACCTGAAGGAGAAGGACAAAGACTCGGTGACATGTCAAAAACAACAAGCGACACCGTGACCCCAAACGGCGAGAGCCAATCAGAAGGCACATTATTGAGTTGTTTCGTTTTTGCTAACACTGCGCCGCGCTTTCGTCATTTCTACCGTATCGTGGCATCAACTCGACAAACTCAAGTGTTGTTTTGTGTGTTCAAGCTGTTGTTCTCCTTTTGTCACCGTCGTTAGCGGTTGTTACGTCTCCCCGCTTTGTAGCTAAACTAGCAAGTACGGCGCGTTGTTCAGTTGGCGTCATGAAAGCTAGCGTCTCCGCAAGGCCCCGAGGGGACGCGCTGACATTAGTCAACCAGCGCCTTTATCCGCTTCCTGTTCCCCGGGAAGACAACAGCCACATTTTTCTTTTTGTTTTCATGACGTTGCTGACAAAAAAGACACAGGTTTTTGTTTTGAAACTCTGGGTCGTGTACTTTCTTTTTTTTTCCGTGGAGGGATTTGTCAAGAAGACTGGAAAACAACAACTCTGTGTCAACTTCTGCCAACTAACTGTGTCAGAGGAGCATTAAAATAAATTCTGCTTTGGTCAAAAAAAAAAAAGACTGATTTGCTACAGCTTGACTGATTTTATTTAATCTCAAATGATATACCTTTGGAATTTTTTATAACATATGAGCAATTGTGTTGTAATATATAAAAGTATTTTTGGAAATTTTTATAATATATGAGCAATTGTGTTGTAATATTGACACCAAGTTGTTCTGTAGATTTTTTTTTAGAAGCATTTTTAGCATAAGCTAGCTAGCTAGCTAAATTTACGTTGCAAATTTAGCTACCTAGCTTATGCTAAAAATGCTTCTAAAAAAAATCTACGTTGCAAATTTAGCTACCTAGCTTATGCTAAAAATGCTTCTAAAAAAAAATCTACAGAACAACTCGGTGTCCTTGTCTAAATTATTGAATATTTTACGCTCGTCACTCCTAGCTGGTTAAATGCGGAATAATGGCGTCTTGTTTTTACATCCGCTACGCCCCTCCAGCGGAGTAATGGAACTCGGCCCGTTAGCACAATCAACATCAACGCGCGCTGACGGCTCGCAAGTGAGGAAGAAGCAGGTAGAAGGATGGATGGATAAAAGAAGAAGAGTTTCACCTCAACTAAGTCAAAGTAACGCACGTGGAGGCAGCTTGCTGGAGCGTACCGGAAGACGGCGGACATGTTAAAAAAGCGCGCTGACCGCACACGCGTTAGCTTGACGATTGTCTGACACGAAAGGAGCGCTGTCGTAAGAATTGTTAAGCCGCTCTTTTGTCAATTGGCGTCCGCTGTACTTTTTTATGCGGCGAGGTGACGCCTCATGAATACGAGTTTGGAGATGCCCGCGGGGTCATTTCCCGTGGCCCACTGAATCTCAGGGCCAGATTTGAATTTAAGTCGACCTTATTATAAACCGCTATATTGTGTTGCTTCTAAATTAGTAAGGCGCAAAAAAAAACGTCCCGCTTGGAGTGTGAACATTGTTGAAGTTCATCCTGCCAAACCTTCACATCAACTTAAAGCAAATAAGCGCAGGAAGTGAAAGATGTTCCAAAGTCTTTTAACGTCAGCGTGTACACGTTTGTGTACTCGTGTTTGTGTCACACCGGCAGCTTTTCAACCACGCGGGAGGAAGCAGACGCGAAGCGACTGCTACTTGATGTTATTCGGCATGAAGGCGCTGGTGCAATAGAGAAAGAAGGAGTAGAAGCTCCTGGATGCCGGAGGAGCGTCAATTAGCAAAGGGAAGGAAAACAACATGCCTCTGGGGGAGGAAGGAGCAGGTGGGAGGTGGAGTGATGGAATGACGGCAAAAGAAATAAATCAAAGACGTACGAGAACTCATATTCATTAGGGTGGCCGAGCATTCGTTTATTTTTGCCATATCAGGGTTCATCGTTTGCGACTTGGGGGTGACAAATAAACAGCTTGAAGCGAGCACGCTGGGCTTTTAATTTGGAAAGTTGTGTGCCAAAGATTTGTGATTGACGGGGTGGGATGCATCGCCATGGCAACCCGCAGCGGCACAGGTGTCCCCACGGGGGGCCGGGTGCCATGGCGACATGTCAAATTGACATGTGACAAGCTCTCGTTCCCTCGTCTGTGTGCGACTTCGGATTGGCGTAGAAGTTAGAGCGAGGTCACGTAACTCCAGAAACGGTAGCGAGCCAAGTCGTCTCGACCGGCGAACAAACAAACACGCTTCTGTTGGTGAACCGGGCTCTCCATCTGGTCCGTGGGATCCAGCGGACAGAGGCCTGCTGCATCCTAATTAGCAACCTTATAGACTGGCCTACTTTACACACACGTGCGCGAGTGCGCACACACACACAAAGGAAAAGTCCTGCAGGCACACACTTAATTAAAGCTCATTTGCGCTGATGATGATGAGCAATGCAGGAAATGAAAATAATAATAATTACAGCCACATGCAGTTTTCATGGCGAATCCTCAAAGTGATTGTCAAACTCTGACGCATGAGACAATAGGCAAAAAAAATAATAATAATACAAGCTTGGCAAATCTCATTTGTCTGATGGAGTTCAGTTATGCAAATTCCGATGCGGAAGTTTGCCAAAGAAAGAGCTGCTTCAAAACAAAATGGCCGACTTCCTGTTTATATGCGACCCGTTATCTCCGACACATGTGACATACGTGTGTGTAAGTGCAAGTGTGTGTGTAAGTGTCTTTATGTGCATTTAAGTTTGTGCGAATCCCTAACCCCCCCCCCCCCTCGTCTATAAGAATCCTGACGGAAACTCTCAGGAGAAGCGTGCAGGCCAAGCGAGGAGCAACATGAAAAGTCACTTAGGACTGCAAGTTGTGGTTTTTGCGTGGAGAAGATGATGAAAATGAAGTCAAACACATAAAAGAAGGAAGAGATGATTTGGAAAACAGCATTTTCTCCTAAATATCCAGAAAACAGCAACAAAGGATCACAAGTGGATCCATATTTGAACTCCTGCAGTGATAGCGAGACTCCAAATGAAATATGGCCACTGAGGAAAAATGATGAGGTGCTTGCATCATTGGCATTATTGTTCTATTCCCGCCAAACCCATTCCCTCTTTCCCACGGAGCCGAGCAACGCGGACCCTGCGGGGCCCCCGATGCAACAGCTCAGAGGCCCTCGGCTCCAGTCCGCTTCGGCTTCACACGCCTCGATCAATGGCGGCCAGATCAGACGGGGAAGAACATCAAGACGGAGGAGACCAAAAAGAGGAAATCGTGAAGCAACCAAAACAAACAAAGAAAAATCACAAAAGAGGAGAATGAAGAATCAAATCAAAACGGGGGAAAATGTGATGTTAAACACAGAAATGGATGGGGAAGGCATCATGGGAAGTGGGCCAAGCGGACGGGTCGAACGGGATTTACCGATAATTCACTGCGTTTGTTTTAATCACCTCCGAGGAACAGACGGGTGGAGACTGTCTCCGAAGAGACAAGTTGGTGTGTGTAGAGTATGTTTGATTACACTAGTCGATGAAACTAGGACGTAAACATGAAGATAAAACGTGGAAGAACATTTAATGGCCTACTGAACTGAACTCTGGGTGAAATTTTGTCCAAAAGTGTCCATTTTTGGTGGGTCTTCTTGTGACAGACAAATTTCTTTTTGTGGGTCCCTTCATGATAGACACGCCCGTAAAATTTCATGTTCTTAATAATGGCCTCTTGAAACATTGTTAGCAAAAAGTTATTTGAACTAGCGTACCAACTAGCTTAGCGTTAAGGGTTTGTATCGCGATTCCAGGGAGGATGAGGCCGAGGATGAGGAGGATCCGGGATCCGCGCTTTATGTGCAGCGTGGTCACGGCGCCCGAGGAGGAAGACGAATCCGGTGCGATGCGGCGCTCGTCTGAATTATGAATATCTGAGGACTTTTGTCGGCCATTAAAAAATAAAGTCCTAAATGTTTAATGAGGCGCCTCGTATATTATTGATAGCGCGCCGCGTTGACAAGTGTGCGAGCGCGTCCGCCGCAAACGCGTCACGCCGTTGTACACGCGTGTACTCCTGCGAGATGCTCTCATTAGTGTCTATGACAATTGACAACATGCTAGCATGCTACATAGCAACCTGACATTTCGAAGTGGTTAAGAGTTGAGATCTAAAAATCAATTTATGGTAATTGTATTAAATGCTAGCATGCTAACGTTGACATGCTAGCATATGGAAAAAAAGATAGCAGCTCAGATTCAGTATTTTTAAACAACGTGTGTGTGTTTGTGTGTGTTTGCGCATCAGCCCGTCGCGCTTTCAACTTTGGTGAAGGGATTTCCTCTCCGTGACTCAAAGGGAATTATCTGCGACTGTCATCTGCAGCGATAAAGACGCATCGACACCCTAGCATCGCTGCGCGTATTCTTTCATCTGTGTGTGTCTGTAGGTGTGTGTGTTTTCCAGCATGTTTGTGTATTTTTCTCCGTGTGCTCATTTCAAGTCATGGCGTTCCTTTTGACGATGCGACGAAGTCAAAGTATGATCATTTAGTTAGCTCAAACAAAATGGCGGTTAGTCAAATCAACTGTCAACAGGCTAAGCAACACGTTAGCATACCGGCTGTTAGCGTATTAGCAATTTATCAAGTCTTCCCAAATTAACACTTAAAACTATTTTAAAAAGCGGTCCAAATAATTATATTCTGTTATCTGAAAGTGAAATGCAACTATTTATAGGGAGACGTGCAAATCCAGCGAGCGTGCTAACGCACAAACACTGTCACAAATAGAAGAACACACAAACTGTGATGAATGGAATTAATCCACCCGGAGTCTCTGATCAAGTTTGATGCACTTGTGAATATCAGACACACACAGACACACAAAGGCTCAGATTTGTTCCATTATGTGAACAAACTGCAGCACACTTTCATCCAACAAACAGCAGCATTCGGCCAATTTGGTCCAATCTTGTAAAGCTGCTGTGTGCGTTTTTGATGTGTGTATTTTGGTGTGTGTGTGTTGAAGAGTGGGGGTGGTCTCCTGAGTCCTGTCATGGCTTAAATCCATTGTAGGCGATTGTGAAGTGGTTGCCGCAAAGCAGATTGTTGAGCCTCACATGGCGTGTTTGTGAGATGTTTCAAATATGATTTCAGAATTGAAAGACTTTGCAATAAAGTAGAAGAGTGTCGTTTAAATAACATTTATCGTTTTAAATATCTCATGCAATTTTTGTCTTAGCGCTGATTTCATGTTAGCATAGCCGACAGTTAGCAGGTTAGCAGTCTACCTACAGATTCTCCAAACATTCGCGCTAGCATGCTAGCTATTAGCATCATTTCATTGTTGTCCTACATGAACACAGTGATGTTATCCGTTTCAACTATGAGAAGATAATCGTACAACAAATGTCAGCTCCGAGCGTCGCCTCAGGAGAAACTGCCATGAGTGAAAACATCAGAAGTGACCAAAGTTCAGGTTCTCCTTGTTTTTTTTTTTTCTCTCCCCTTTTCACTTGAGTGTTCTCATTATGTCTCACTTCATCCACTTCTCTTCTCCTGGTTGGACTTAACAGCAAAGTGAAGGTGACTCACGTCCCTGAGACGGTCAAGGAAATGCTAACGCCTGCCTGATTCATCATCTGCACTGACGGAACGCAAAAACGCACACTAACACACAGACGCACACAAAATCTAATTTGCTGCATACCACCTGTTAGCATGTTAGCATCTGCAATCAACTTTAGCTTCATATCTTTGGTGATATACCCAACTTTTTATTTTATTTTATTAACTGGCAGTAGCCGACAGCGCAGGGTACGACGAGAAGACGAGCGGGATCATATTCATAGACGCAGCTCCCGCTCCCCGAGGAGGAGGCGACACCAGGAGGAACTTGTCATGGAGCCCAGACGCTTGAGTATGCTCCTCCATTATGAAAGAGCGCAATCTCACTCAGTCGGTCGGGGAGACGCAGAGCAGCGACAAAAAAAAAAAAAAAAAAAAAAAGGGGGGGGGGGGGGAATATAACTGCATGCATTCTCCCATATTTAATGTGTTTGACTCCTTTTTGCCAAGATGAAACAAAAAAAGGAGGTGCACCAGAAGATGGATGAGAGGAAACGGAAGGAGCCAGTGAGAGGAGGGACGGCTGGAAAGAAAGGAATCGAGGAAAGATGCAAGTGAGGAGGATTTGAAGAAAGAGAGGATGCAAGAGGAGGAGTGCAAGATAAAATGTTATAAAGCCTCCCGTGCACTGGAAAACACACAAGAGTGTGTGCGTGTGTGTGTGTGTGTGTGATGCAAGCCTGGCGGGCCCTGCTGTAATCGAGGCCGGATGGACATCAGGGCTAAGAGTTGCAGCAACCCTGCAGGCTACACACACACACACACACACACACACACACGCTTCATTATTTTTGGGGTGTTGGTGTTACTTGTTCATTCTTTCACCAGGCTGACTTCATCTCGCCATCCTTTGTCTTCTTGTCTTTTTCTTCTCTTCCCTCTTCATCTTCCTTGACTTCATCTTCACTTCCTGGTCTTCAACTTCATCAACTAGCTTCTTTGTCTTGACTTCCCTCTCTCATTCTCTTCGTCGTCCTCCTCTTCTCGATGTTCTTCACACCTCAGGTGAGAATGGATGATGTCTTCATTCGAAAGCTTATCAACACTCGCTCGTCCTCGAGTGAAAATAAAAAAAAACGAATCAAATAAAGCTCCAGCACCCTTCCTTGTTAATTTTCACTCTTCCCTCACGGCTAATTATCAACGCCTTTGATCTGTCCGTTAACCCCACCCTCCCCCCCCTGTTAACGCTTCAATTAGTCAGCAAGCATTCGGGCGAAGATTGATCCCAGCCCACCAGACTTCTTAATGGACCTAATTAAACAGACAGACCAAGTGTGTGTGTCGGAACAATGGGTTGAACCGGGTGGTTACCACGGAAACGCCTCTCCGGTAGAACACCCGCCTTTTACAGTCAAAAAAATCACAAACTCCAAAATAGTTTTTGCTGTAAATTATGAATGAGTGTGTCGGCTCGACGTTTCCCCGCCGCAGGAAGTGATGTCACATTTATTATGCGCCGGTGAGAAGGCGTCCTGAGCTTACAAAAGCAGCAAACCGAGATTTAACATGGGGCTGAATGCTACGAGCATTATTTTTATTATTCTTCATATTCATCTTAAAGGGAAAATTAACATTTTATATTTAGAATATTTTTGAATGATATATGTTGTGATTAATGTTTTAGTTGTGGGATAAGAAATAAACAAATAGCTTGTTTTTATCTAGCTAAGGCGGCGGCCATTTTGTAACTTATTGTCGTTTGAAAATGACATCACAGTTACCGCTCAGGTCGTAACCAATCACGGCTCAGAAACTGAGATGTATTATAAAAGAAGAAACTATTATAAAAGATGAAAAGCCACGACTGGTCAGAAAGTCGGCCGTTTTAGCATATATTTAGAATATTTTTGAATGATATATGTTGTGATTAATGTTTTAGTTGTGGGATAAGAAATAAACAAATAGCTTGTTTTTATCTAGCTAAGGCGGCGGCCATTTTGTCACTTATTGTCGTTTGAAAATGACATCACAGTTACCGCTCAGGTCGTAACCAATCACGGCTCAGAAACTGAGATGTATTATAAAAGAAGAAACTATTATAAAAGATGAAAAGCCACGACTGGTCAGAAAGTCGGCCGTTTTAGCATATATTTAGAATATTTTTGAATGATATATGTTGTGATTAATGTTTTAGTTGTGGGATAAGAAATAAACAAATAGCTTGTTTTTATCTAGCTAAGGCGGCGGCCATTTTGTCACTTATTGTCGTTTGAAAATGACATCACAGTTACCGCTCAGGTCGTAACCAATCACGGCTCAGAAACTGAGATGTATTATAAAAGAAGAAACTATTATAAAAGATGAAAAGCCACGACTGGTCAGAAAGTCGGCCGTTTGAGTTCAAAGCCTCCATTTAAGGGTCATTTCTCCATTTCTAGTTGTCCTTCAAAGCCAAACGGAGTTTCTCCTCCATTGACTACCAAATTCCATGTAAACTCGACTGGAAGAAGATTCTAAATTGTAAAACGGTAAAATATTCATCACTACCCATGGGGAGCTTTGATGACTCTCCAAACTCTGCTAAGCTTTGAGCTTGACCAAATGTCTTCTGACATAATACATCTGCTGAACCACCACATTTCCATTAACGCCGTCGCATATTGCGCGTTTCGTGCACTTGAAGGAGCGCCTAATGCAAGCGGGGACCGCAAACGCTTCAGAACGTCATCCATCCGACTCGTCATAATTAGTCCGAATATGTTACGGAATGTCTGAGGGGCATGAAAAAGATGAGAAACGCATCAATTCAATGACGCCAAGCAGCCAGCCATGAAGCTGCTCCCGTGTGTGTGTGTGTGTGTGTGTGTGTGTGTGTGTGTTCATGCTTAAGAGACAATGAGGCGTATTGAGGACAAGAAGGGCATGACAAACACAGAGTTTATGCCCTCTGTCATGTCAATAATGACTCTCACACACACACACATCTACACACACATATACACACACACGCACTGGCAATAAGTGGCGCCTGCTGCGCCCCGTCACCCGCAGGACCCCAGGGCGCTCTCCCATCCCTCGCCATTGTGCCCCCAATGTCGTTTCCCACCCCCAAGGTCCCGCCCCCCCCTAGATGTGATTGGCAGCTGAGGTTAAAGGGCGGCCCTGTTGTGTGAAAACATAAACGGTGGGAAACACAAAAGACAACAAGCGAGAATGCCAATTAGCTTGAGCGTCCTCGTCGAAAGCTGAAGAAATGTTGAAGGGTTGATAAATATATTATTTTTAATTATTAGTTTTTATATATTTAATTTTTTGAGGAATTAAGATGTCATTTTCTATTCGATAATGATTAAAAAATGGCATTATTTCAGGAAAGCCATGGGGAAGAAAAACTAAATTATTTGCAAATAAAGATGCATTTTAAACTAAATTTTTATTTTATAAACTGTCATTTCAATCAGTCTAAACACTCATGAGAAAAAAAAAAAATTGTGCAGCACACATCATCAGTCGGCATCGTTTTACATTCAAATGAGGGGTTTAATTGCGATGGGGGAGGGGGGGGGGGGGTCTGGTGTATACGAACACACTTGGATGCATGAGCGTGCGCACACACACAAACAGGCGAGTCGGTGCCCTCCCGCATGAACCCTCCCAAAACTGCTGTCAATCAAAAACACAAAAGGCCCGCGAGTGGCCGCTCAGATCAGGCGAAGCGGCGCCCCTTCAGCCTGTCATGGCCGCTCAATGGAGCCTTTTGTGCGGCTCTTTAGCCCGCGTCGGGGGGCATAATTGGCCCGTGCGACGGGGGACCCCAACAAGGCAGCATTGGAAACAACTTGTGTACACATTTCAAATAAAGCTAGCGAAGGTCGACTTTAAAATGGCAATGAGCTAACATTTATGAGTTTTTTAAGGGGTTAAAATTTTTTCGCTAATCAACTTGTTGTCATATTTGAACCCAAACGGCACCTAAAAACAAAGTCAACAGTTTTTGGTGTCTTTTTGGGGCTACGGAACAAATCATCCCGTTTGTTTATTGGCTGGTTTGTTAGCTTAGCGCTAGCCAGCTAAAGCCCCTTCACCTCTCTGCGGGCCGTTAAATCCGACCAGATGCCCGTGTGCGCTAATCCTGCATTGCAGCAGAAGGGTAGGGGGGCCTGGCCAGAGCCCTGTGGTACCCCAGGCCACAGAGCGGATTCCGGTGGTGTCGGTTTTAGGTTTTTAGGAGACCTGACACCATCCCAAAGCAGATGGAGGACACTGCTGTGTGTTTTTCTTTTTGTGTTTTTGTGTGTGTGTGCGTGTGCGCATGTAATACAAATAAACAAAATGCCGCCTGTGCTCCGGTGAGCAGGATTATTGTTGTTCAAGTGAACAGCAGTTGTTATGAGTTTCCGGCCAGTAATCCCAAAATACAGCATTAATTATTAAACAAACTAGAAGCAGGAAATCGTTTGAAGCCATTGTTGGACTTAATATCGGAAGCTAACATTTATCTTGCTAACGTTAGAGAAGCTCGAATAAATGAAGCTACGAAGGAACTTAAAGTTAGCTTAACTCTCACATTGAAGCTAATACTGGAAGCAAAAGATTAACTTGAGAAACTACGATTGAAGATTTTCTAGATTCGCGGTTTACTTTATCTTTGACGTGCTAGCATATGAGCTAATACTATTAGTGAGTCAGAGTGTGGAAAAAAAAAATACAAATGGTGGCAAGACTTGTGCCCTGGACTTTAATGAGGTAGGCTGTTGCTATCACTGCTAATTAAGTCCGCCGCTTCGCTAAAACGCAGCGCTAATCCTGTTAGCCCGCAATCGAGGAGGAAGCGGAGGGAAAGGAACCAGGGCAAATTAGCGGAGAAGATGTGAAAATGAAACGATAGGAGGAGTGGCTGGGCTCCTCGCCGCACTTTTATTTCCCAATTAGCCAAGCAGGAAGTCGTTAGCTGCATCGTGTCGCCATGACGCTACGCGCTCTCCTGATTAGCCGCCAAATCTGCATCTTGTTCTTTCCTCACAGTCTGCTCGACTTCTTCTCATCTTTGGAGCTTTATGGAGACAAATTGGGTGTTAGCTGAGTCTGTCGCCAGCGCGCGCACACATTCAACATCATGATGACCCCAATAAAAACCTCATTCAATTAAAATGTGAGCTCGCCTATGGACATTTTCGATCTTTTTTTTTTTGGTCGTACTTCAAAGAAATGTGACTTTTCATTTTAACGTAAAATTCCATAAATGCTAGTTTGTCGCCATTTAAAAGTCAGGCTAAAAATTCATTCACATAGATTCATCATTTTATTTACTTGAACTACTTGAGCAAACTCTTTTTTCCCGCCTGTGTATGTTCACTTGAAAGCATCTTTGGCAACATCTTCTCGATGTGTGTGTGTCCGGTTGCCTTATCTGTCCCAGTCGCAGACTCCAGAGCCTGCGGTACACATTCCACCGGCTCTGAACACAACGCCAGCTGGCACACACACACTCACAATCGCACACGCGAACACAAAAAACACACACGCACGCACCGAAGTCTCAACCGAGCCTGAACATCGGAGGACAGCGCTCGAGGAAGTCAGAATGCGGAAGAAGAGGAACGTGTTTTTGATCAAAGCAACCTTTCAATGGTGAACTTTGACCCTGAGGTTGTGAGTGCGTGTTTGTGTGTAGCAACAGGGGTGTAATGTGAAGCAGACGCTTTGCAGGGGAAACGGATGAAGACGACAAGTGACAATGTGCAGATGGAGGCGGAGGTGAAAGTGGAGCTAGCACCCCTGGCTTGCAGTCAGCGGTTCTGGGTTTGAATCTCGCAAAATAAAGAACATAGGCAAGAAGTCAGCAAAAAGAACCTGTGATGCTCCAATTAAGCTAATTTGCATAATCCCGCCCCCACATCAAGTTACCAAAAGGTAAGCAGAGCTGCAATGCTAGCTCACGCTAAGCTAAATTGTCGACGTGAGCTGTTTGTGGTGCATGACCCGACACCATTTTTTTTCTAGTCAGCTTATTTTCAAAATTTAGCTTTTTTTTTTTCCAATCTCCTTTAAAGCAAGATGAAGATGAGGAGATGAAGGGGAGGAAGTGGAGGAAGTGCTGCTGAAGAGTCTGCAGGCTGTATGTTCAGCTTTACTCCATCAAGCTTGTTTTGAGCCCCGACGAAAAAAAAAATAAAAAAATAAATATCATCGTGCTGAGTCAGGTGTGCGTGCTCGTAAATGCGCGCCACTGCTGTTTGACCCGAGGACGAAGCGAGACGTGAGGATGAAAAGAAAGTTCAAGATGAAGGAAGAGGATGTTCACACTGGGCAAGCGAGCCGACACATCACAACCGATTTGAAGCGGGACGCTGGCGACCGCGAAAAGGTCAAAGGCTCCGAGGGACGTCTGAGGACAACACGAGCGCTGCCTCCAGCTGTTGGACTCATTAACAATATTTGCTAATTAGACGGAATTTTTAAAAATGCCAACTCAGCAGATCTTGTATGTTCTCGGGGTGCGTTTGAGAAAAAAAAAAAGTCAACGCTGCAAACTTTGCCTTTCAGAAGCAAAAAGAGTGAAGAAAAAAAAACCTGAGCTTCTCTTAGGTTCAACCGCTCTCCCGTCTCCTCGCTAACCTGCCCCAGCGTGCCCACGCCGCCGCTGTCATCTCGCCGCGCCGCCGCCGTCCATCACCCGCCACCGTCTGTCATCAACCCTTAACCTCCCCACACCCTTTGGCGGCGAATTCCAGACGCGGGGCCTCCTCGGACATCTGCGCGCCATCCGTCCATCTATCCCGTTTTCCATATCGCTTATCGTCACTTGGTTGACTTTTTGGTGAAAGAAGCCCGGTCGACCTCTGACTGGTAATCAGCCAATCACAAGACGGCATTTGGTTTTTGAAGCTAGTCTTGAATTAAGCCTCCTCTGACAGATAAAAGAGCAGAAGCAATTTAGCAATAACATTATTTTCAATTAGAGTTGCGTCGCCACGGCAACATTTGTCATGCGGTGCATTTTGCAGGTGTGCAAAATCTAATATTTGACGAGTGACACTTTTTGGTGATTGGGTGTCAGATGAGGAGCCGCCGACGTGGCGTCTGTCATCAACACAGCTGGAAGGGGACACCCCCCGAAAAAACACACAAAGGCGCCACTTCACGTCTCATTGAGCAAAGTGACGGCAGTAACCAAGGTTTGTTTCGTCGACTATTAAAAGAAATAAATCGGATTTTTAAAGAAATCCATAACGTAAATATTCCCAGATTAACATGGGATTAAATTAAAATCACAATTTCGAGATTCATGCATGACAACAATGCTCGTGACGTGCATCATCGGTGACACACACAAACACACACGAGGCTCAAGTAGGTGTTAACGACTGCTGAGGCTGGACCTCTTGGCACGGAACCCCCTCGGTACACACAACGACACAGATTTATTTTTGCACACCTCTTCATCGTGGGGCTGGTAATCCAATATGAAGCAGGTTTGTGTTTGCGAAACTGCGGCTTCAAATCAGCTCTGACAAGACGAGCACCGCTCGCACCCTGGGGCTCATTTGTGTGTGCGTGCACGTGTGTGCGTGTTTTGTCCTCGCTATCTATGCGACACTTGAAACAAGTTTAGACTTTTATTTTTACTGAAATTTGCATGTGTGTGTGTGTGTTCATTGTCATAATGAATCTCCCTCGCCATGTATTTTGTTTGTGTTTACTGTGCGTGAGTGACAGTAGGGGGGTGGAGTATTTTGCAATGGCTTATTTCTATTAGCAAGAAAATTGCTGTCATTAAAATGAGTCATTATTTCTATTTTTAAAATGAAAACGTGCGAAGTGAGTCACCGCAGGGACAAAATGTGATGGACAGTCAATGGAAGGCAAATAAAATGAGCTGGCATGAAAGCGAGTGTTTGTGTAATTAATTTGTGAGTGTGTGTGTGTGTCTGTGTGTTAGAATGGGTCCATGTGGTGAAGGAAGCATGTGGGTCAGGTTTCCAGGGACCGCTGGCAGCTGGCTGTGTGTGTGTACGTGTGTGTGTGTGTCTGTGTGTGTGTGTGTGTGTGTGTGTGTGAGATGGGAGTCAGCCATGATTGAAGTAATTATTACAACAGTCCCACTTGTACTTTCTACTTTGTGCTTTTAATTGACTACAAACAGACCTGAAGTCACCTCGTAACCTGGCAATGACACCCCCATCCCAGAATGCAACACCGCAGAGGACGCCATGACAGTGCGGAGTCTTTCGTTTCGAACGGAACGGACATTTTTTAGCTGAGTGCATATATTAAAAGTAGTTCTTGACTTCCTGATTGCTTGGTTGCCTTGGGGGACCGACTCCCCCGCCCCCTCCCCCCTGGGGAGACACAGATAAGCTGCAAGGCAAAAAGAGGAAAAAAAAAATTTGTCCCCAGGTCGTCCGCTTAGCCTGCAGAGGAACTCCCCGAGAGGCGGAGCCCGCAGGGAGAGGTGTCACGCTGGAGATTGACGGACAGGCTGAGGAGACGCCAAGCTTCCTAAAAGCATTCGCCACGCTGTCTTTCAAAATGACTTTGTTCAAGTCTGGATTTCAAACTTTCAACAAGAATAATGATAATAAATCAGCGGCGGGCCGTTCTGGGCACTAAGACAGGGGGCGACAAAGCACTACTTTTGTCCAAATGAAGCACCCACTATAATGGTTCCTCAACAACAAGACACTACTTTTGTCCAAAATAGGTTCCTTCAAACTTTCCCATTTGAAATGTTATTTTATAGTTTTTATTATCATAAAATAAAATAAAAAATGTCTTTGTAACATACATTTTTAGGGATTTTTCTTTTGCATCAGTTCAATTCAAAAATATTTCCCACACAAAAATATCAATAATAACAGCAGGGTTATTTCTATTTATTTTTTTTTTAGCTGTTGAAGGTCTGCTGACAGCTAAAGGATTCAGGAAATGTGATTGGCGTTTCCATGGTTACCATTTGGACTCTCGCCTCCATGGGACGGGTACCGATGCTAATTGGACGACCTTGTCCTAGTTGGCCTCGCCCCAGGCTGCGGCTGATTGGCTGTCAATAAGCCATTAGGACGTTCCACGAAGGCCAAAGCGAAACAAAACCGAACAGTGAGAACACACGCGCAACTACTCTCAGCCTGGATAACGCCCCCTAGAGGCCATCAAATGCATTACAGACAACAGGAGCACTTGAGTTGAAGTAATTTATATCAATTGCGTGAGCCGCAGGTGCTCATCTGGAAGCTAGCATAGCATTAGCAAGCATTCACGCTAAACAAAACACTTTTTTTTTTTCTGTGTGTGTGCTTTGTTCTCCTTTAAAAGGTCATTTCAGGGAGCGTCAGCATGTGGCCGCCATAATTTATCCCGCGGCATTTTTGCACACGCACAAACATTAACACACACACACACACCAGCGAGAAAACATGCATATCGAGAGTGGTGTGATCAATGCTTGTGACAATGACAGACACACAAATGCACTCTCTGTGAAGCTCAGCTGCCTCCGGGACACACAATCCGATAGTGTTTGCGCTTACAAACGCACACATCTACACACACATGGACTCACAGCAGTGGCAGGTTGCTTCGCGCCTTTGGCAAAATCCACAAATAAAGACAATAGAATAAACCTGTGCGACAAACCTCGTGCGTCACCTCGGGGCTCACGCACACACACATACAAAAAGCGGCGACACAAGCGGACGTTTGTGTAGCCGCAATGAGCTATAAATATTACTTAACGGCTTAATGAGGGAAGAGTCGGCCATTCCGACAGCCACGTAAACACTTTTGGATTGATGCAATCAAAGCCTTGCTTTAAATAAGTTTTTCCATCCATCCATCCATAAATTAAAAAAAAAAGATCAAAAAAAGTTTCTCGCTACTGCGTTCAGAATATTGTTGTGTGAAATAATAATCAAAGTTATCCGCTTTGTGTGCGCAGTTTGAATTTTCCTGGCCGCGATTCGGGCTCATTACAATCCTTTTGTCTCGCTGCGCTACTGATCTTTATTTGGCTGAGATAATCGTTTCTCTCGCGCCGCAAAGACAACTTTAAGGGATTAGAAATGACTGTTTGTCTCTGTGATCAACTCATAGCTTTTTTTTTTTTTTTTTTTAAACTCAACAGTAGATGAGAAAAAAAAAAATCATGATTCTCTTTCAGTCGCAAAATATGTCGCCAGAGGCTTGTTGGCATTGAGTAGCAGCGGAAAAATGGTTGCCCGATTTTGCCACAAAAAAAAATTCACACTGCAACACAGCCTCTCCGTCTAACTATTACGTAATATCTGTCCAAGTTGACTTGTTTGTTTGATTTATGTGGGCTTAGCATTTTTTCAAATGACCTTCTGTTTCCCCTTTCGGTTAGCTTAGCTTGTCTCTTGTTGATTCCAGACACGGTGGCGACCAATCAGACCCTGACGTGGCGACACATCCGCCCCCCGGGTTTGACCGGTGACAAAAAGCAGAGCGCCTCAATCAGAGCTGGAGTTTACACCACGTTCAGCAGCGTGTCCCACAAATCACACAAAAGACGGCCTGGCCTGGCCTGGTCCGTCCGCCGTAACAAAAACAAAGCTTCCTGTCGGAAGGGCCCGAGGGTCTGGGCGGCAGAAGCGGGGCCTGGGGGGGGTTAGGGGGGGTCCAGGTGAGCAAACACGGCTAATTAGCGCAAATAAACAAGAGCCACGCGGCTAGCTTGCGCTGATTGAACAAACGTGACCTGGATGCTGAGCCGCCGCCCAGATGGGGCCAGTTTAGAGTCGCGCTTAAACATTTACTTTGCTGGTGGGATGGGAGGTTATGGCGGGCGGGCGGCGGGACCAACATCTGGATGTCGTTTCATCTTGTCAAACAGGACGTTGTCATCCTCGACACTCGGCTACTTTGTTTTGAAAAGGGCTCAGTCTCAACTTTGCAGTTTGGATGAAGACCACATCAACCTTATGAAAATGACATCAATCAAGTTGAGGGGGGAAGAAATTGACATTTTTATGGCCCTCTTGAAATTTACATTTGGTATTGGTCGAAAAAGTATCAGCGCAAAAAAAGATATGAAATTTGGTAGTCACATCTGACCCACCAAAACTTATGCTTAAAAAGACATGTTTGAAGTCTCCATTTTATGATCACTTTATTAGGAGTCCTTCAAAGAAGATTTAAATGAAGCAAAGTATGTGTACTTTTTCAACTCAAAGAACTAAATTTAGTTCAATAGATACTTTTTTTTCTGCCTCGCTGATTGCTATGGTATGCCGGTGATTTATTAAGAGTTACACTTAATTTGTTAGCATAAACACACCCTCCGCTTCAAGCTAAATCACCAATCAGTGCAAAACTACTCTTAGCTTCTTCGTTTACACGAGTCAAAGGTCGCAGCTGATTGGTCGAAGGCAAAGCAAACAGGCAAAAAGACAAATAAAGTGCCTCGAACAAATAAAAGCACACACACTTGATGAAAGTGACTGTCAATGGCAATGCAGCAACACGTGTGTGATGTTTAAGTGCACCCACACACACAAACAAACACACGCTTGCACACACACGTGTCAACAAACCACAAAAGAAAAAATATATACTAGAAGTAGCCGACTGATTTAACTCCATAAAAGATAAAAAGTCTGTCACTGACTTGTATCATAGCAAAAAAATATATATTTTATTTGTTGAATCAATAGCAGTGATAGTGTTAGTCCAGTGAACATTACGAACACATCCCCGCGCGCGCGCACGCACACGCACGCGCATGACTTAAATGCAAAATAAGTTCAGATGGGGAAAAACTATTAGCTAAATGTTAATATGATGGGACATTGTCAATCGTTCAGTCCAAAATTCATGTTGCTCATACCTCTGTGTTTGTGGATCTTGACCATCACCTCCGCAGGCTCCCGCAGGCTGCGCGCCAGGAACACTCTTCCGGAGTCCCTCTCGATCTGCACCGGGGAGTCGGCGTCGGAGATCACCTCGAACCATCGCTGCTCGAATCTCCGGTCGGGCACCGTGAACACCACGTCTCCAACGCCGGCTTGATCCGGGACCGTCACGGCGTACGTCATCTCCTCGGCCAGGGCGCGCGACCTCCGCTTGGCCGGTTTGGTCCTCTCCGAACGACGCACCAGGACCTCCAAGACGACCGGCCCTGCGACCAGCGGCTGTTTTCCGCCATCCTTGACGTAAAACCGGGTTGTGACTCGACTCAGTCCGCGGAGGGATCCCACCAGCGTCACCTGTCCAATTTCGGGGTCCACGCGGAGCAAGTTGGACTCGGGTTGTGCGTAAAAAGTGACGCGCCCATTTACATCCGCGTCTCCGTCTTTGGCGTGGAGCCGGATCAACTCGGTGCCGATCGGGGTGAACTCGTCCACCTCCAGGGTTCTATTACCGGTCGTGAAGTGGGGCGCGTTATCGTTGACGTCCGTCACCTCCACCTGGATCAGCACCGGACCCCAAGCGCACCGCTCTACAGTCAGCTCGTACATGGCGATGAACTCTCGGTCCAAGCGTTTGGATGACACCAAAACCATGTGTCGCCGGTGTCCGTGGAGGTGAACGAGACGGAAGTCGGACGCGTAGCTCCCTTTCAGCGTGGCCCCACTACCGGGGCAGACACCGACTAGTACCGGCACAGCCACCCCGTCCACGGGCGTCCCGGCCGGGGAGTTCTCCGCGATTCTTCCTGAGTTGTGAGAGCGACGAGCGGAGACGGGAAGCAGGTGGACCAAGAGGAAGAGGAGGAGAACGCGCGGGGATACTTCTTTTTGGACCATATTTCCATTAAAAAAGAAATAAAACAACAAATTAACTTCTATACTCTCAATTTTAAGCCTCCTTCTTAGTCAAACTTGCTTCATTTAAGTCCCAAGTCTACATTTAAAATTTTAAAATCCATCCTCTGCGTCATGGGAAAAAAAACAGTTTAACATGATGGTTCTCTGAGTTGATAAAATGCGTTTTTCAGAAACACAAATCTACAAAAGTGAGACGTATCTCGCTAAGGAAAGGCGAGTTTGAACATCTCTGGATGGAGAGTGGAATGGGGGGAGAAGGGAGACCGGCAGAGGGAACCCAACGGACTCCATGTGGCTCTGTAGGAAACGCCCACACCACGCGGAAATGAGCCAATTGGAGAGCAGGATGGAGATTTGATTGACAGCCAGGAAAAGCGAAATTCGGGAGAGAGAAAGTCAGATTTGGTACCAGCAGTGTTGGTTCGTGGTGGGCAAATAGTGTGTCAAATATATTTTTTTTACATCCTAATAACAAAATATGTGGTTTAATAAATGCACTTTATAGATGGCTCGTTTTGCTAATCAAAGTTGTCTTTCTTTGTTTTTACTCTGACCAACCAATCAGAGGATGGACACACGATGATGTCATCAAGGCTAATTTGAAAGCTGATTGGTTAAAAAAATATTTTAAATTGCTAATCTAGTTTAAAATACTTGTCAGATTTGATTGACAGGGCAGCATATTGATGCTGTTGTCTGATTGGGGGGGAAAAAAATCTTAACATTTGTGTACACAAGTGAATACACTGTTGGGAATTGATTAAAACAATTTTATGGAATGATATTAGAATTTAGGCTGTGAATGTAGGTCACTGCCACTGATAGACTCGAAACCTTTGATTGACATGGTACTTAATAAAGTGGCCTGTCTGTATTATTTATTCATCCTGGGTTTTTTTTTTTTTTAGTCTTGGTAAATAAACTTGCCAGGTCATTAAGCGAGAACACAACAAAGTGTCATCAATACCCGCCCTGACACTTGTGATCAATCTAGATGCTGATTGGCTGGCTCCATTGTGCTCACCATAGATCATGTATTGATCCCCAAGGAGGCAAAGATGGTCGCTCTTGTGTTTTGACTAATTGCTTTGTGATGACATCACTTGTAAGCAACCCTGCAGCGCTTATCCGTCAGCTTAGATATTTAGAATTGAAGAGAGAGAAAAAATAAAAGGCCACTTTTGCAGACATGAATGTGTTTTCTTTGCTTTGAAAAGAGTGACAGCTTAAAGCTGCGTCGAGAAGAGGAAGCCCCCCCTAGGAGACGTCAGAATTATCTCCACATGTTGGCGGCGGCGGCCTGATGAAAGCTAAGCGACGCTTTCAGAGCGAGATGGCAAAATGATGTGAAGGATGAATAGAATCACTTTGTTTGCTCTTTCTTTTTTAAATCAACTTCTTTCCATTTAAGCTCTAGTAAAAAGAATCACACCCAAATCAAACACGAACAGTATTTGAATCATTTAAGAGGTCAAAGGAGACCACAAAGTGACGTCACGTGACCAGGTCACATGACCAACCTCATCCATACTCACGACAGATGGCTTGCATCAGTATGCATCTGTTTGCAAAATGTCACTCGGCGATCTGACAACCATCAACCTGAGTGACACACACACGTGTGTGTGTGTGTGTGTGTTTTCGCAGCAGATGGAGACCAGCCGTCAAATGACACTCGAAATTGTACGCCGTTTCCCCAATCACAGGTGACTGACAGGCAAAGTGTGTGATTATCTAACGCGCACACACTTTTAACGGCCGCTAACTTTAATTATAATTGAGCCTGACAAACGAATCAAAAAAATGTTGCCGGGTAAAAAAATATGTGATGGCTGTGGGGCTCGTCAGAGTTGAAGGCACGCCAGACGCACACACGTGATGACGTGCACGTGGAGTGGGTGTTTGAAGCTATTTCTTTCCACTCTGTCTCTAATAACGGTGTTTTTAAAGAGCTGTCAATCTAGCGCTGCCAGATACATGATGGGATGCTATGTGATGTTTCCACAGCAAACGACATGGAGGGATGGACTCAAGGCAAAGATGAAAGTGAACGAACAGCTATATATTTTTTTTTATGGCATGGCATCGATTTATGAGTCCACCAAATGTCATGCTGCTAAGTCAAACTGTTTTCAAGTTTTGTCATTTGTCCTTCCATTTAGTCAAATTTGGGAACATTCAGCTAGCTAGCTAATTTTAGCGTAGCGTCTGCTAACACTAGCGGATGTAATGAATAAATCTTCCAAATATGGTAAGGCCCTTTTTTTCAAAAAGACTGTGTAAAAATATTAGCAAAATATCTACTGAAGAAACACAAATGCAGGTTTTAACACCTTTAAAAGCTTTCATTTACATAAAAAAAACATCATAATGTCGTCTCCGCTATTAGGCTTTTACAATGTGTGCTAGTTTCCGAGGCTTGTTTGCGCTATAAAAGCACCTCGTGTGCCTGTGTGGACAAAAAAAAAAAAAAAAAAACATCATTACCATTTTTAATGCGAAGTAAAAATATATTTTGATGTCCTCAATCTGCAGCTGCGGGAGCAACAACGACATTAATTACACGTCGTAAAGGGATTACACGTGCACACTAAAAGGGATAATATGCAATATTGCATGTGGTGCGTTTGCATCACGCGTGCTAAAGCCGCTAATGTGAGTCGATAAATTAGCTGCAATAAATAACAAGATTGCTTAGCGGGCGAGTGAGGCAGAAAAAAAAAATAAGGTGTGTGTTTGTGTGTATCCGGTGCTCCTCAATTATTTTCTGTTATGCCCCCCTAGGTAGAAAAAAATATTTCACGCCCCCCTAATTCTCCTCAGTGACTATAAATAGTATCATTTGTCTATAAAATTGTGATAAATACACTTTTGCATGACGTATCCTAATAAACATGCTCCCCTGGGAAACTATGAACAAAAGTATTGGGACACAACAAAAGTGGAAAAATAGAAGGGAGTTTTGGGTTTGGACAAAAGTATTCTGCCTCTGAATGAGAGTCAAGTCAGCGTGATATTTAAAGGATGGGCGAGCGACGCTTTGGCGAGGCCCGGGAGACGAGTGTAGGGAAAAAGATGATCAGGATGAAGCAGACGCTGCGGGTAAAAAGCACTTTGTCAAAGCAGGAAGGCGCAAGTAAAGCTGGAGGCCAAAAAGGAAGTGGCAGGAAGCCCCGGTAGATACAGAAGAGGATTGCGAGACTGGGAATGTGTTTATATTCACGATATTATGCCCTGTATAGTGAATTTGCCATTTAGAATGGCTGCAACACCAGTTATTTGAGGGTGTGCACACTTTTGCAACCACGTTATCTCAGTTATTTTTACTTTTACTTTTCAAAATTTGTACAGGTTACAGCTCACTAGCTAAAAAAAAGTTTTATATCACAAAAACCTGGCATGTAAACAACTGTGTGTAGACTTTTGATATTCAAATCATATAAAATTTCATACATAGCGATTCGGGGGAAGGGAATTAGTGAATGATTCCAAACATATCCTGGAAGCTTCGTTTCCTCGCGGAAAGAATAAAAGGAGTCATCTGTGAGCGTGGAATTCCGTGGCCTGATCCGCCATCACCGTCGACTCCGCCGCGCGTGCTAAAGCGCTATAATACGTCCGCCACTGCGCCGCGCCGCCGCGTACGCCGCCACTTTGATGATGATGATGAAATGCGACGGGCAGCTGAGACGTTTCCCGAGAGGAACGCTTTGCTGAGACCAGACAAGGGCACGATCACGGCGGGAGGATCTAAGCGAGGATTGGATTTTTTTTTTTTTTTTTTTTACTGACAGGACAAGCCAAAATGTCACAAAAGCAACCCAACGCATTCCCAGCGACCCCAAAAATATATATATATAATTATTAGACTTCAAAGTTAAACACTATCACGGAAGCTTTGAACAGCAACATCAGCTCAATGAAAACATTAATTGATCATCACATCGAGCTCTAATCAACCTCCATGTCGTCATTTTCTGACTCTTGTTGTCCAAAATCTTTTTGTTCCGCGCTAGCCGAGCGGAAAAGCGGAGGCGTTACAGAAAGCAACGGACCACCGGCACAAATGACGTGATGGGAGAGACAGGTGGGAGAGAGAGAGAGAGAGAGAGAGACACAGGTGGAAGGGAGGAAAAATGGGAGGGAACATACTAGCATGGCCTTGTAGCATGACACATTCCGAAATTTCAACACGCCGTGAAGTCAGATTGAAACAATGTAGCAAAATATCAGAGCTTAAAAGCAAAGCGATACAGATAAGCTAGCAAGATAGCTTAGCGAGATGTAGTAACAACATATCAGTGTGACGCATCTTAGGAAGCTAGCATAGCCAAGATAATGTAGCTAGCAACAATGTGAAATAGTAAAATAGTGTAAGTGGCTAGCGTAGCATGACGTCGTACGGCACAATATAACGATCTTCGCTAAACATCAGCGAAAAGTTTAGTATTGTGAAATATTGTATAAATATTAGCCTCTTAGCGGTATGCTAACAAATGTGCTTATTAATTTATGAATGACCCAATCTTGTTTATATCCCGCTGCCGTCCACCGGAGGCTATACAGTGATAATTACGACATGGATGTTGCAAATATGGTAGCCGGGGGACCGCCTTCGGGAAAGTGCGTCGGGTCAGTGAAGCGTGAACCCCGACGAATTTTAAAATGCGTCCACAGGGTGATGTTGCGAAGTGACTTCCGCGTGAATATTCATGAGGACTTAATGTCACATGACCAGAGGCAGGTTAAATAGCGAAACATTTTAGTTTTAAATGTGTTCCTCCCCCCCAAACATATTAACCGGTGAGTATGATACCAGATTTTTGAAAAACGACAAGAGCTTTTTACTTTTTTTTTTTGTACAACCGATAAAGAGCAACAACGAAATTCGACTGTGACAATCGCTTTCTAAGTTCGCAACTCAATTTCGCTAGTATTCTCAGTCTGGCAGGCGGTGTGAAAAGGACTTCGATTTCACACAGACTTCTTAATAACGATTCATAGTTTTTCTTTATTGATCCCCAAGGAAATCCCAATAGTGTTCGAGTCGAGCGTGTGACGCTCATCCAGTCTGTTTCATCGGCCCGAGTTCTTTTCATCTCGGCCAACGTGCCTGGCAGACACAGCCTGGCAAAGTGACGACGACACCCGGGGGTCCCTGAACGCACCACCGCACGTCCTGGGCAATTCGGCTCATAAGTCACGAAATCTCCCGACGACATCACGCCTGTCACAAACATGCGCACGCGGGAACGCGCAACCTTCCAAAGAAGACATCCTGTCTCATCAGATCATTTCCTCCCTGTAGGAAGTGTCATTAAGAATCCCGCAGATTTCAGATTGCGACTTCCTCCAACTTACAAAAAACTCACGTAGCGGCGTAATCAGCCGAGTAAAAACTGGTCAAATAAAAAAAAAAAAAAAGATATTAAAAGTGAAGACAATTTGCAATTTGATGCACAATTTGTCTTTGCGGACCGTACCTGGCCCCCGGGCCTCGAGTTTGACACCTGTGCTGTACGGTCATAAAAAAAAAACAATGATGTCATTCTTTTTAGTAATTGAACGACATGAAAAGTGGAACACAAGAACGAGACGTTTGCTCATCACCTGACTGCTGACCGCGCCTGCATTAGGTGTGTGTGTATATGTGTGTGTGTGATAAATTGGGTCGCAAAGGGCTGTGCGTGCCTGAGGGCCACTTGTCTGACACCCCCTCCCCGAAACGTTCAGGTTGGTGCAAGACTGCAGCAAAAAAAAAAAAAAAGAAAGAAAGAAAAAAAGGATGGACGTGCTTCCTAGTTCGGGATGAGATGAGCATGCTGGAGTGGAGCCAGTTGGCGCGGCTTCAAAGAGGTGTGAACGCCAGCGACCGTTCGCACCGCGCTAGTTTTTTTTTTTTTAATTAAAATGTGAGGAAATCAATGCTGATGCTGTGTTTGGATGTCGTGGAACCAAACGAAATTTGACCACATGAACTTTGACTTTTCGAGGACGAGTTTGCGTTTTACTCATGGGATCGTTTATGGAAAATAAAGTGCAGAGGTGCCTTGACTTGCGAGTTTTTCAAGATACAAGCTGTTAGCCTCATTTTTGCCTTGAGATACAAGGAAACATTTCAGACATGAGTGCGCTTCAAGCCCCTCCCGCTAGGTGGCGCATTTGTAAATGATGACTTTATGATATGATTATGTACCTGCCATTTATAAAAAACTTTACGAGGGTAACCTCGGACTCAAGTGTGACACGCTTTTGACAGAAGCAATAAATCTCCAATTTGCTTTGCTCCATGAAATTAAAATTATTTTAGTTAAAAAAAAAAAGAAACTCCTAATTGGTTGTGAATAAATCAGCAAATTAATCAACAAAACTAATGAAATGAAAACAAGTGGCTGCTTGCTTGGGCACACTTCTGCAGGTGGAGGCTGAAAGCACAATTTGACCAATTTCACGCATGTTTTGTTTTTGCCCCCGACACCACGTAAGTGTGTGTGTGTGTGTGTCTGCCCGTGTGTGTTTGCTTTGCGTTCAAAATGAGGTCAGGCGCGATGCTTCCAACACACTCCTTCCCCGTCTCTCTAACCTTTAGAGAATCCTGCCGACACTCAGATTAACTCTCAGTGAGGGTAAATCCTGGACGACAGCTCGAGCATGTACACACACACACGCACACACTCAACACACACACACAGGCTCTCAATTTCTCAATCTGGGGAAAATATAAACATGAACTTGAAAGTCTGCAAAAAAAAAAGTAAAAGCTCAGACGACACAAGCTCTCGATCTGTCTTTAACTTTCTAATGCGTATACACACACACACACACACACACACACACACACATTTAGTGAACTTTGGGGACGTGGAGGTAAAAAGCTGACTCGATTTGACGGGAGGTGTGCCGACTCGGCACAACTGAGCGAGCGTCTGTGCGGTTTGACGCCAAGCTGCCGCGGCTGTCAGCTCAGAAAAGCTCGGCTGGCTTTTTTTTATTTTATTTTATTATTACTACATCAGCTATATCATCTCCGCACACTTCTAGCTTATTTCTACACAATCGTAGCGGTTTTAATGTTTGGTATGATTGTAACATTTATGCTAATGTCTGTTTAGCCCGTCTATGGCATTTCACGTTATTTGTTAGCTTTAAGCTAATACACTTAGTTAAATCTGTGAGAAAGATCATTTGGTTTAAAAAATGTAAAAAAAAAAGGGTAATTTTCTGACTTGATGTTTGAAGTGGGTCTGCTCCCTTGATAAACGAGGATATAAAGTCATTCTTTACCAGTAGGGGGCGTCCATCCATAAGACATTTGATTGAGAGCTGACCTTGTGGAGCTGACTTACGACGCTTTCTTATTTTATAGCGAGTCATCAAACCTTGCTGCCATGCTCCGCCCACACGCAATGATGGAAACTCAAATCCTTCGCAAGTTAGCGTCGGAACTTGATCTTAATATACGAGTTTTTAAGGCTCCCTGGAAATTAGCATAATACTTCAAACCAAAATGTCCGACTTACTGTATCTTTTGGAGCACAACTTTTTTGTGGGTCAACTCTATGTATACGAGTCCACCAAATTTCATGTTGCTATATGAAGGGCTGGATTTTCAAAAGGTTCAGTGAAGGCTCCCTGAAAATGCCTAAAATCTTTGCGTGTCTTTTTTTTTTTGTGGGTCTCCTCTTCACGTTACACGTCTACTAAATTCGATGTTGCCATGTGAAACTGTCTTAGGGGGCTGAATTTCCCCCCCCCCAAAAAAATCGCTACATTGTGTCCCTAAGGAGGATGCGGCAAACACACACACACCCGTGCGTACATACAGTAGACACACATGCGCACACCCCAAGGAAAGGGATTATTATTATCGCACAACACACACACACTGGTGGGCAGGATATATTTATTTATTTTCACACTCTTTGCACACACACACACATTGATGTGTAATCTCAAGAAGAGGGTAGCAGGCACAAGATGAGGATTTACAGCATCATGTTGCTTTTTCTCACTCCCAATGGCCCCCTTTGCCACCCCCCCAACACCTCACACACACTGACACACACTGACACACACACACATAAGCCTGCATGAAATAAGGCCCTGCGTGGCATAAATCTCCGCAATGTCAACTTTAGTGAAACCGATCACTCAGCTGAGATGTGATTGGCCGATTCCCAGGAAGTACATTGCTAGTCAGTCTAAAAGCAACCATTAGATCTATTTTATTTTTAATTTTTTTTACAGTATGTCCCTATTTTTTGCACATCCTAATCTTGATATAAAGACAGCCACCAATCCCAAACGATTTATAAAGTCACCTAAACCAATTCAAAAACACTTTAAAAAAAAAAAAGAAAAATAAATTCCTGAGATTTTCGGTTGTTTTTCGTTTCCATTTCGGCTCATCGTGTTTACCATAAACCAAGAAGACTGCGAAAAGGCGGAATGGGATGAAAAAGACTTCAAATAGCCCTTATGAAAAATTTAAAGTTCCAATTTAACGGCAGTGCAAACAAACAGCCACGTCAGAACTTTAACGCGGCGTACGGTCGGTCGGCGCAGTCAAGCGGAAGAGGCGGCGGCCAACTTGAAGATGATGCCATAAGACGGACGAGCTTTTAAAAGAAGAAAATGTTGTGTTTTGTTTTCTTTTGGTTTGGGAGCACAACACTAACCTGTCTTGAAACCCTGTCTTCAAATCTTATTCCTCTCCAGTCCCTAATTTAAGTGCTTGAAACCCTAATTTGAAAAATTCAATATAATTTGTCGTTTGAATCCCTAACCTGAATCATGAAGCCTTACTTGTAAAACACAAACCCTGTTTTAAAACTCCAATTCAGTTCCGAACAAAGACTCCAAAACCTACTTGGAATGTCCAAACCCTATCTTGAAACCTTCCTTTCCGGCTCGAAACCCTAACTTACTGCTGTCATTCCAGCGTACGGGACAAAAGAGGCTCCACGGCCGGACCGTCCGTCGGTTCCGGAGGCGTGACGACCAATCATTTGGGCGCTTTCACGAGGATAATTTACGGAGGCGTCAACGAGATGGATGAGGCCGCCGGATGTGGCAACACGGGCGTAAAACTTCCACACACGTACAATCCGCGCGCACACACACACAAACATAAGTCATCTTCGTCAGCGCAGGAGTAAGAAGACGGCGTCAACCTTGAGGCCGCGTACACAACATGAATCAAAAAAAAGAAGAGGAGGAAGAAGGCGAGCCAGCGAGGAAATAAATCCACACTTAGATGTTCAGCACACAAATACACGACAAAGACCACACTACAAACTACTGAATGGTCAAAACCCTAATTACAAATCTGAAATAATCATCTTGAAATTCTAAACTGTCATTTAAAATAATAATTAACCTGTCTTGGACGAATATTTTGAAACCCTACTTTGTGAGCGACATATTTTTATGCTGTGATAAAGTTGTGTAGCAGTGATGTCACTGCGCATAAGTGACGATTCAGCGGGAATGAATGACTGCTGCAGGTTGTTGTTGATCATTGAAATGTCCAGCGGACGTTTACAAGCACGCCGCCTGTTACTTCATCTTTGTCATGGATTTACTGCACTCACACACACACACACACAGTGTGAATTATGCTCGATGGCTGCTATGCATTGATCATGTGACTTAACTGCTGCTGCACATTGAAACAGGAAAGAGCAAAGGCGGAAAGATTTGTGGCCCGCACTCATATTGATATGCCGTAATACAATTATTGCGCATACATCACAACATTAAGCTTGTATTGAAAGCCGTTTGTTTGAGATATGTCACATGTAAGAAATTAAATAGATGATAAATAAAGGTGTATTGTAATATTTTATCGTTCTGTCTTTCTTTCAACTACTTTAATGAAGTGCTCACTTTATCATATGGTCAGCTACTGTAATGTAATCGAATTTAACATGCAGTTTAGGAAGGGGAAACGATTTCTATTTCATCCATTCATTTTGGAGGAATAATGAAATAACAAATGCATTTAAAACGCCCTATTTTAATGAGGAAAAGGGCAACTAAGAAATGGAGGTGAGGCCCGCCATGTTTTAGTGACGTCACGGAAGGAGGCATCACAAGACTATCGCTTAAAATGTCAAAAAAACAAGAAATGAGCAGTCTGTATCTTTACACCAGTCACCAACATACGCAAACATCATTAAATATTCAGTTGAAATTAGGAAGAATTCATTTGGCTTACATTTCACATGAAGTTTGATGCCACCTCCGCCGTCTATCCGAAAAGGAGGTGCTTTAAACGGCCACACTCAGCTGATGGGGTCGGCCTCCTGGCTGGAACTCAGGTGCTCTCAATCTTTCCAACAAACTCTTGGGGATGGTGACGCGGTCCGGTGGAGACTCCTGGAGCCCGCTGACACTTTTATGTTTGTTATTTTTTTGTAAATCTTTAGATACTAGGTTTGTTTTCTTTCATTTTCTTTGAGAAGTTCCCGCGCGTTCTGCAGGTGATCCGGGATGCATTCAATGACCACTCACATAGCCGGAACTTGGATGACTCATTTAATGCACAAAAAAAAGCAATGAAAGAGCAAAAATTTGTAACCCCTATAACTTTCCTTTGGTAAAGGTTGCTACACTTGCTGGTACAAATTTCTGGTCTTCCTTTACTTTTTTGAAAAAGTGAAAAAAAAAAAGAAATGAGAATGCTAGTGTAAAATACTTGATTAAATACAAAAAGCAGTCGTATACTGCCATCTTGTGTACGCACTTGGTAGTGCAACAAAACTGTTGAAAACGTTATGAGTGATAGTAGTAAGTATAAAGTACATAGAGCAAGTTATAAAAATAAGGACAAAAAAATGTGATTTCTGGAAGATATATGATATCAGCAACATTTAGCCATACAAATAGATGCTAAATAAATGTATGATTATTAAACTACTGATGCAAAATGACACAACAAAAAGAGACCAAATTTAAATGAATAGTAATCACTATCATCGATTTATTTTTTTATTTAAAAGATTCCAATATTCTGTAAAAGAACACTTGCAAAAAAATGGAACTATGTACACAAAAAAAAAATGGCTGAACATCTCAAGGCACAGACATAAATAGCTCTCAAGAGTCCTATTAATTTTTTTTTTCTTTAAATTCAATAAATACGAGCCCATAGTAGCGTGTAAGCAGCAGCAATGGCTCAAGTCAAGTTTCCAGGAACGAAACAGTCACGAAAAACACACAAAACGAGTGATCGCCAGTGACCACAAAGCTGCATGTTCCCCACGCTGCCAATGGGATGGAACAACCAAATGAAGAAGCACCAGGAAGTCTCTCACAAAAATCTCATTTCATGTCTTTAAATTCATCTTGTTTTTTTTGGCTGCTAAAAAAAAAAGGCTGCCAAGATCCCTCTCCCCACTCAGTGATTAGTCGGTTTCTCCGTGCTGCTGGGTGGTGTCAAGATGGTTGCCATAGCAACCACAGGTGAAAGCGGGCAGTTGCTGGCATCCTGAGTGTGGCGCTCTTGAGCTTTTCTCTGTCAGCCAGAATTAGTTTATTCAATTTATTTTCTAATTAAATACTCATGAATAACTTTCACTGTCATTGAGCGAGACTCACCAGGAAGTCCAAGTAGGTAACGTGCGTCTGGATGTTGTGTCGGTCTTCCATCTTCACTCTGGCGAAAGTCTTGAGCTCGGGTTTGGCCTCCGAGCGCAGCGTGTCCACGAAGGGGCTCATCCACCGCACGCACTCCGACACGCTTTCCCACGTCAGACCTGATGCACGTAAAACACACAAAAACGTTACCGAGCTGCCTTTACCGACTGTTAGCAGCATCTGTGGAACCTACCGGACACTTTGTTGACGACGTCGAAGGTGGAGAAGTGGCAGAAGGCGGCGGCGGCGAGGACGCTGTAGCTAAAGTCCAACGAGCGGATATCCATGATGCACAAGTCCAACAGCTGAGAGGACAGAAGCACACAAAAAAAAATGAGGGAGATGTTTAGAAGAGGAAGTCCTCGTGTTTTGGGATGCGAGCACAGCCTCCGCTGCTGTATGTTAGCAAACAGGAAGTTCTTACCTGCGTCATCTGAATGTATATTTCCTGTGAGAACTGCGGCACAAGAAAGTTCTCATCGCCGTTCTGGGCCTCCACTTGAGCGTAAAGCTTGAGCCAAGAGATGGGGGTCTCCGGACAAAGATTCCAGTCTAATGCCTATGAGAAATTAAAAATGGAACATTCAGAATTTGCTTTAAAAAAAGAGCTTGAATGTTGTTTGGAATGTGGGGCGCCACCTTGAGGATTTGAAGCTCGGTGCGGCGGATGTCCCACGTGTCGCAGGCACCGTCCGTCACGTAGGCGAACTCGCCAATTTTAGGAGGGTAGATCTCCTGCGGGAGAGGACTTGAATCAGATCGATACTTTTAGGCGGCGTACGAAAAGACGAGGGTGACCTCTGACCTCGATCTTGGAGGCGATGAAGAGCGCGGTGATGCCGATGAGTTGCAGGTAGTCCTTGTTGACGTCCTCCTGAGTCAGCATGAAGCGGTCGAAGAAGTCCTGCGCCAAGTACGCCGTTTGCCGGTGGAGGCAGTACACTTCGCTCACCTATGGAAACAAATTTTGTTTATAACTTTTACACAAAACTTTAATGATGACAACATTTTGGAAATGTGTGGTTCTGACCTCAAGAACCCAGTCGAGGAGGATGGCCCTCATGCTGGGCTGCAGCTTTTGGTGTCTCTGCATGTAAGTCTTGTCGTGAACGTACTTGAGCTCCTTGTTGAGCATCTTGATCCACACGTCGTCCGAGCTGGCCCAACTGCAACGTCGGCCACAAGGTCAATATCAGGCGTGACGCGATTCGAGGCGGCCATTTTAGGGAGGCTCTACCTGAGACAAGGGAGGGGCGAGGGCTTGATGAAGAGGTTCTTGAAACGGTACTGCTTGAAGCCGGAAAGGTCGGCGGGTTCCAGTTCTTTGTGCGGCGTCTCGATGAGGACGCACGGACTCGCTCCTTCGTCCGACCAACATTTCTACAAAATACCGTCATGAATAAAAAACATGGCTGCCATCAGACGACCTGAAATATCTAAAATGGCTGATTTGACTTTTAAAGAGGTTTAACGAGCGAAGCAGCAAAAGAGTCATCAGCTCGGTGTGCTAATGAGACTCCCCACCCCCTTTAAAAAAAAAAAAAAACCCCACAAACCTGAATTTCATAGCAGCTTTGTTTCTTTGCAGCGGGTTGACTCTTCTTGGCGGTCTGCTACATAAACACAAGACCACAAACACCGACATGAACTTTTATTTTGTCACGTATTTCTCAAAAACGAGGCTGTAAGCGATTTTTTCGCAGTTTCCCCCCAACTACGCTGGAACAATGCGTCTCATTTGCATAATCCCGCCCACAGTTAGGCTGATTGACGATGATGTCTGTGCGTCAAGCGTAAAACATGCGCCAACCAACCTCGCACTTTCTTTTCCTCAGTGGCGCTCGGGGGGTGGGTTCCAGCGTGTTTGAGTCTCTGGCTTGAAGGGTGATGCGATCACTAAGAAGAAACATTATTGATTAGCGTCATCCATTTTCTCCTTGTGGGTGATCTGAAGCCTACCCTCATCTAAAATTCAACGTGATTAGTTTTCTTTTGTGTGACGTGAACAACAATGTACTGATTCAGATACATTTAAATGTGATAATGGTCTGGCCCCACCCGGCCCACCCTAATCCCAGGGGGGGAGGGAAGAACACCCCCGCCCTTTCTCTCCACCCTCCCCTCACCCCTTACACAAACAACGGCAGCAGGTGCTCACCTGCGTCTGGACATGGTCGTGGCGACTGGACTCGAGCTTCTGCAAAAGAGACAAAAAAAAACGTTAGCGTGCATCATAAAAAAAAGAGGCCCGGAGATGGAAGTCACATTCCAGAGCCACTGCGGCACCTACGTGCTAAAGAGCCATCTTGTCGTATTTGACTCACAAGTGGCAATTATAAGTCAACAAAAGTCATCAAAATGCTTTTAAAGCCGAATATTGCACACACACGATGTTTTAATTCACCACTGATGTCAAAAGACGACAAAATGGTGGCTTTAAATTGAAAAATGATAGTCTGACTGAATACTTAGTCTGAATTGTGTATGACACAAAAATTTGTTGTAAAATAATAAACCTAAGAGTCAAAATGACTTAGAGTGACTATTTTGTTTGACATCCATTATTATTTTGTGACTCTACTCACTATAATTCTTGTATTTATTATGCGTTAAATCATTGTGGCATAGTCAAATGATAAGTACAGGGTGTGTAACAAGTTAATAACACTATAACAAAAGCTTATAAAGGATTCGTCCATTTATATTTGACATTACGCTGTGACATTCGCATTTTTACAAAACAAAATGTTGCATTTAATGTTTAAAGAATGAATATGACAGACTGACTCCAGAGAAAGAAAAGGGGGGTGGTTGTTCCCTCGCTTCCAAACAAAAAAAACTCAAAAAACACCCTACTTAAACGCACTTTTTAACCATCAAACGCTAGAATCAACCCTTCCAGACATTTTGGCGTACTTTGAGCGACGAAAATGAGTCAAAACGTCAAGTTTAAACGAGAATAGAAACGCAAAGACGCGCCAATTCGAGCAGCGTTAAGCGGGAGGATTGAAGGAGACCCCCCCAAACTCTACGGCCACAAAGTAGTCTAAAAAGCCCCCCAGACATAACCATGATGACTTTTTAACACCCCCAGCAACTAAATGAAACCCTCATCGTCTCTTTTAACCACACTTGTGTCCATTTGGAAGCGGATAAGCGCTTATATAATGCCAGCTCAAGTTTGGGAGGGAAGCTACTGTAATTAGCTGCTGTTAGCTGGGTTGCTAACTGGGTCAACATTGCTCTCGATGATGTTAATAACATAGTTATTAATACTCACAAAAGACGGTTTTATAGCCATCGTACAAGCCACGAACAACGACGAGGAGTTTAAATATAATTTCGGAGAGGAGGAAAAACGACTTTGTTAATGACATTGTCAACGATACTTTGTCTTGTCAACTTTTGTTTAAAAAAAGTGCAAAATGGCACCAAGTGCGGCAATAATGACATTGTAATATACCATTCGGATGTCGTTGAGTGTATATTTTCAATTCTAGGTGACAAATCATCGAAAACTGAGGCACTTTCTCAAGTTCAATCTGCAACCGATTGCAAAACAAGAGAAAATAAGACTCTTTTCACCTCACTAAGCAAGATACATCTCACATAAAGCCTAGTAGGGTGAAGACAGAGTTTTAAATTGATCTTAAAGTGTATAAAAGAGGTGATCGGAGCGCTTGTCTTACCTCCAGAAGGAAGAATGAGTGAATGGATCAGCTGTGGCGCCGGCGCCAATCCTTATATCCGCCTCTTATGCCGCGCTGCCACTGCGCATGCGCGTTCCCGGTTCGCACATAAACGCGCTCAAAAGTTTGAAAACGAGCGGAAATATTCTCCCGCAACCTGTCTACGCAAGCCCCGGACCCGGTGCGCCTGAACTGAGATTTAAACGCTCATTCGAGATAAACATTCGCCAATTTGAAGGGCATTTTTTCGAGTTCCCCGAGCAGACCGCGTTCATTTCAATGGGCGGACGTAATTCACGGTGTTTTTCCACTGATATACGGATTTTCCTATTTTCCGGTTGGATTTAAACGACGCGCCACAACCCCTTAAACCGACCGGAATGTGAATGAGGCAGGGAAGTTATTGCAAAGTGGCATTTATAGCCAATTTTTCACCAGCGGCCGGAGGGACTTCCGCGTTCAGGGGCGGAGTCAGCCTGACACTCGGCCAATGGAAGCTTAGCCCGACTCGTCACGTGACTCGGCGGGCAAAATGTAAACAGAAAAGCACGTGCTGCTGCTGTCAAATTTGTCAACAAAGCGAAAATGCGGACTTTTCAACATTATACCACATTTGTTCGTCCGTCTAGAGATATAAACAATAAATTCAACAAGATTTAGTATGTATATGTGTAAAATAATTATAATAGTCAAGCAGGCACAAACGAAGACTTCCACAACTACACGTGTGAGTATGAAAACATTTATTTCGCAACTTCTAAACGATCAAACATTGGAACTATTACAGTTTGAAAACAGGCGACCCCCCAGATAACATCAGAGTTCCAAGAAAAGTGAAGGGAACAGTCGTACATATATAAAACACAGAGGAAATATGTCGATAAATAAAAGAAAAAACATTAACCCTACAAATCCTACACCAAGTAAATTTTTCTTTTTTTTTTCTTTTGGCAAAGTGCGGTATTATTCCAGTAAACTACACAAGGAAAAAAACGTGTAACACTTGGTGAAAAAAAGAAAAATACAAATACAAATGCCACATTATATTCTTCACACTTTAGAATAAAAAAACTGGAGGTTTTGCTACATGATTCTGTCTGCTTGCTTGCAAGTCTAGAAGAAAAAAAAAAAAAGGGCGAGTGAAAGAATGTGGTGCATAGTTGACATCCATTTGGGTCTTATGTTTTCTTGTAGAATGTTCCAAAACATAAAAGACAGAAAAACAAGAGTCCAAGTTCTTCATTGATGCATTGTCCTAAGAACACCTCAACCTGGAAGGCACGTGATGCGCAATTTTTCAAGGCATTGAAAAAACAAAAAAACACAATAAATCCCTGTTAGCTTTCAAGACATACCAATCGAAATATCCTGTGATCCCTTGTGTCACAGATATTGTAAAAAAAAAAAAACAATTACATGATTTGTGACATTCAAGATAGGATGAAAAAGTTTCAACGGCACCAGAGAAACTTCCCCGAGTTTCATTCGTCGGTGCTTTAAAATGAAGTCCTGATTGTTATCATTTGTCAAATGTGCCTGTTACTTTTTTTTTTTACTTAAGTAATCATCCTAAATATAATAACACGAGTACATGCGAGCAGGTACAGTATACACTCTTTATGGTAAGGAAGCTAATTTCTGCCCATAACATCCACTAAAATGATTTAAAAGTAAAAATACAAAAGAGATATACCGTTTAGTCCATGAACAAAGAGTATTTTTTTTACCATAACGTAAATGTGATTATTATTCATCCTCATCATGTTAAAAGTCAAACAACAAAAGTTACAAACATCTTAATATCATACTAAAAGATTACAGATCCTCGCTACCTATTTTTTGGTTTTAGTTTTACAAAGTGTATCTACAGCATTAACGTAAAAACGATAAGAAAACATGTCGCAATCAACAGTCCAGGGACCAACGCTAAATGTCTCACAAGAAAAAAAAAAAAAAAATTATCAGCCATCAAGTAAATCTGCATTTCCGAGTAAAAAGTGATTGGTTGTGACCCTGAGAAGTGGACTGCAGATTCATTTAAGAACAATAAAAATTTAAAAAAATCAGAAAAATAACATTTTTCTTTCCATTTTCTCTGTTTTCACTTACTAACAACAACTCTACGCAAATACACACACGCGCACACAAACTTTCCCATACTGATATGTAATCTGTTTTTAAATTTTTTTTCAGAAAAAAAAAATATTTTGGACTTTTTTTTTTTTTTAAATACATTTTTCTTACATTTCTATTCAATGTAAAGCTACAGTGAAAACAAGGCAAGCTTAGTGATATCTAACCCATTTTTTTTCAAAACTTTTTTTTCTCCCTCGTTACGTTGATGGTGAAAATGACCGGAAAAAAGTCAGAGGCAGGACAACACGTGAATTTTCCCCTTTCGATGCAATGGAGTGACATTTTTTTTTTAACGATAAAAACAATCAGTTCGGTTCTCTATTTACACTCGAGTTGACGGGGCGATCAACGCCTTCGGGCGGAGTTCCAGTTACCATCTGAGCTTTGTACGTAAAACATTTCGACGACTGGCACCACGTAACAATGTTGGGGCCGCCTTTCATAATCTGTCGCCACGTCAGCTGTCCATACCACTTTTACTATGCTACATTGTTTAGCGACATGCTAACATTTGGAGTTTGAATGGTAGAAATAACAGCGTCGGCAAATCACGAAGACCTTTTTTTGCCCGGTAACTGGAACTCCGCCTTCCGGCGCTCAACTGTGACGTTCAAGTATTGTGACAGGTTGTCGGGTGATGATGTCATCATGGATAAAGTGAGTCCGCCTCTGAGTAAAGTGACCTACAGCGCTGATTCTACACGTGAGGAAGAAGAGTCCATGAAGACAAACTTTTTGACCCGATCGGACGCCTCTGTTGTCAAAATATCATCTTGGGGCCGAGCTGCTGGTGCTTGTTGCGTGACGCCGAGGCGAAGGCGGCGCCCTCAGAAGTTGAGGTGGCGCTGGCTGGGCTGGTGCAGGTGGGTGGGGCCGGCCTTGGGCGGGTGCAGCAGGTTGAGGCGGCGCAGCGCGTTGCGGGACAAGAGCGACTGGCCGGCCAGGCCCGGACGCTGCGGGAACAGGCCGGCGCGGGAGGACAGCGCCGCCGCGTAGCATGCCGACTGATGCGGGCCTGCACGGCGCTGGACCGATGACACGTCTGGTCTGTGAGACAACATATCAGAACGATATTAGCGCTAAATTCTTCACCCTAATCTCTTCAAATCAATCCTCGAATGACTAACCTGTGACGTGAAGGGTCCAGAGCGCGCCTGCCTTTCTCCTTGGGAGCGGCGGTCAGGTCCAGAGAGCGCTGCATGGGGTTCTGGTTTAGCCTGGGTGGGCTGTGGTGGGCGTAGACCGACATGCTTGGGTGTTCAATCAGCAGGTTCTCCAGAGGACTGGTCTCCACCAGGACGGACTGGACCCCGCGGCCGGTGAAACACGGCGGCGGGGTGACGAACCAGCTCTCCTCCAAGGACGAGGCGTCCAGACGCAGGAAGTCGCCGTCCTCGTCTTCCTCCCCCTCGTCGTCTTCGCCGCCGCCGTCCGGGTCGGTGTCGGCCGTGGAGTTGAGGGAGGTGCAGGAGGCGTAGCGGATGGGAGGGCTGGCCATGGGGGACGGGATCATCACCAGGTCCTCGTCGTCTTCCTCCTCCCCCTCGCCTTCGCCCCGGCCAACGGTGGAAGCGGATAGGCCGTCGCCACGCTGGCTTGAACAGCTATCGGCTGATGACACAAAAACGATATTTTTATAAATATTAATCTCACTCAAGGGCAAATCTCATCTTTTTACAATTACTTGGTAAATGAAGACAGACCCAAAAAAAAAAAAAACAACATTTGTACCAATGGATAAAGGTGTAGTGTCTCATAAGTAACAGCAGGAGGCGCTGTGATTGTGGTACAGTGTTGTCTGACGGTTTAGCAGCCAAACATCACGTGACCCAACCTGACCACAGGCTCAACAACAGCTCTGCAAACGCACGCCACCAATGCTGACATTATTTTTGAAGCCCGAAAGGAAGCCAAATGTGGAGGCCAACACACACACACACACACACACACACACACACACACACTGCAGCTTCTCATGACTCACCCAGACAGGAAGTTAAGCTCTCAGCTGGCCGGCCACTAAAAATAACCCGTCTATAATTTTTTTCTTTTCAAGGAACATAAGTCAAATATTGCAATTTATCAACTTTTCCTTCCGGATTTTTTCTTTTTTTTCTGCCTGATAACATCCAAACACGTGAGCAGAGAGGAATGATGCAAGAACATTGCAAACAAAGCTTGCTCAGTTTGTTTACTTCCTTTTTTGGTGGCATGTGTCAAGTCGTAAGTCACAGGACACTTCATTAAGTACACAGCAAATGACCTCAATGAAAAATATCGACCTTCTGGCTATAATTTGTATTTGCGATCGCTCATTGAGTCGAATTAAAAAACAAAACGAGCCTAATGAGCAGTTTACTGCGCCGATAAAGTCAGTCGGACATATTTGAGCACATCAAAAGTTGAGACTCACCCAGAAAGTTGACCAGAATCCAGTCTTCCTCCTCCTCCTCCTCCTCGGGCTGCTTATCGTGGCGAAGGCGGCGGGTTGTCTCGGGCGCGGCAACGTCGTCGCCGAACAAGGCGCTGGCGAACCTCTGGAACATCCTGCTGGGGCGTGGGCGCGCTTCGGGGAAGGGCCGAGAGGCGCTTCGGTCATCAGCTACGGGCGGGCAGGCGCTCGGCCGGGGCGCTAAAGTGCATCAAGTGCTCGCAACTCATCGGAGAGCCAGTGGGCCGCACATGGTTAGACGTATAGAGTAGATGCAGGGGGGGCAATGACTCAGAGACCTGAAAGACACAGGAGATCAATTTTAGCATATCAGTTCATTATATCATTAATATTTTTGATCAATCACTCTTTATGGGGTTTTTATATATACGTTTTGAGTAGCATTATTATTATTTGAAGGTTTATAACTAAACTAATCTATGGCACTCTAACTTATTAAGCTTGCATTGAGGGAAAATAAGTGTAATTTAATTAATATGTATATTGTAATATGCTCTTTCTCGCCATATCCCGATTTTCCAATCATTGCACATGCGAAACGAACACATGTTGTGGTTCTTTTGTGTTGTAAATTTTAAAGATTATGCAGTCCGCAGCTGCAACGGTTTCAGCTGTTAAACGAAAAAAAAAAAAAAAAAAAGGGTTCCATTCAACAGCGGTAAATAGGACACGCACCAACATCATCACAGTTGGTCAGCAGCACACTGGAGGACAAAGCGCATAGTCATTCAGCGCCACAGGGACTCTTCGTTGGTTTATTTAAAGTCATGACAACGCTCACTGAGGACAGCCAGTTGGACCTATCCAAACACTCAAATGTCGGATTTATTTGGCGGTATATAAACTACCCGTGACTTGCCAAAGCTGTGGCGCTTTCAAAACCTCGACTGTAGCTCGTACATCGCCATACTCGAGTTGTTTTGATGGCGCTAATACTCACAAACGCCGTCAAACTTCTGTCCCCGCGTCTAAGTTTCTACTTCTTGAATTTCCATAACGGATGGAGCCGAGTTTAACGTATTTAACGTGCAAAACGCGTGTCGTGACTTGAGTTTGCTCGTTGCCCGAACGTTCTTTGTTTACTCGAATCGAAACTGCGCACGGTTGTGATTGTTGATCGTCAGAATCTCTACATTTCGTGGGCCTTTGTTCTTAAAAGTAGAAGAGCGCCACTCACACAATTCTTTACTGAATTTTAATCCAAACTCGCTTTGATTCGCTGCAAGGCATTTGTAAGTTTTCAAATTTCTGACTTGCTCGCAGCACTTGAACACGCCACGCGGTTCACTGCGGTTGTGCTGCGTTAGCGTCTCTTTTCACACTCGTACATTTCAATGTCAGGTAAAAAGTGGCTTTTTTTTTCTGGAAAAGTCGTTGAACTTTAAACATGTTTGGACAAGGGGAAAAAACGACTGTCCAACACACCATCGTAGGAGACCAAAATAAAAAATAAAAAATCTGATAATCTGCAGCTCCCTGAGTCAACAACTCAGAGCGAGTAAACAAATACCGAATCAACAACGCAGTTAAGTTAAATGTCAGATGTCAGATGAAAATAATCCTAACAAGTAGTTACAAGTGTGGATTTATTAGTATTTTGGTGGTTTCAAGACAAACTAAATTTAGCAAAATATAAAAGTTGATTAATTGTTACATACATACACCAACTGATTCCGTTGGAAAAGATGGGTACTTATAGCAAAACTACCTTGTAAATTTTGAAATCAACCAAATATAGAGACGATTTTAGTTGAGTTTTCACGAAGATCGATTAGTCGATTTATCGGCTGCCATTTTAGGCCTTTAAGTGATAGTCTTAGAGTGGGGGGTTGAGAAGCCTGTTTGTCTAAGACGGTTTAGCTCGTTTGCAGCCGGGCGTGGAAAAGAAGAAGTGGGGTGGGGGTAGGGGATTTGTTATTCGACACGACTTTAGTCACGATCAAACCACGTAAACACAATGTTATTACGGTGTAACAACACACAATCGAATGCACGGAAGAAAATACGCAGTTACAAACACGCAGGGACTTAAAAGCATCATGAAGAAAATATGCTAAGTGGAACAAAACGTACAAGATGAATATGATGCCATCAATGATCAGAAAAGAGCAATAAACTGTCCGATAATTGCATCGTTATAAGTGAAGATACATTAAGAAAAAAATCTGGATTAATTGCGCAGAATGATCAATTCTGCGTGTGGGGGAGAAAACAAAGAACCCACCTGCAGCTCAGCCGACGACGTCAATAAAAAAGCGAAAATTCCTTCTTGATCGCGAGGTAGATGAGTGTCTTTTTCTAAAAACGAAAAACTCGACGCTTTCTTCGTAGAAGAAATAAAGTAGAAAAAAAAGGCGTAAGGTTAGGAACTTCACATCGGCTGTTGTTTCTTCTTGGTTTCCCCCGACTGCTCCTTTTGTTATTGTTGTATGCGCTTAGGCCTCCCCAACAGCTGATCGGAGTGACGTCAGGCAAGGCGGAGCCAACGCCCGCGTCTCGGCCAATCGCGGGGCGCGGGACTGAGTGTCACTAACACACGTGACTGTGTTCTCTGAAGGACAAGACCGGGCAACACTCTCAAACGTTGTTATGCAAGTCGGTTCATATCCGGTTCCGGTTGTGTTTTGTAACGTTTGTAAACGCAATCCGGATTCAATGTTTTTGTTATTGTAGTTTTACGATGTTTAAATAATTTTGTACATATGAGCCAATCATTACACGTTTCAGAATTAAAATGAAATGAGCATTTTTATTTGGTTTTAATTTTGAGGAAAAAAAATAGTTGAACAGCAATAAAGGTGGATTTTAACCAATATATAAGTTTGTTTTTTTACCACAATAAGTCTTCTTTGAGGAACAAAACTTGCAATATTTCCAGAATAGTAATCATTTTACCTCAATTAAGTAATATATTTTTTGAGCAAAAAAAGATGAAGAAATTTAAGATCAAGAGAAATGAAAAATTGAGTTGGTGCTATCTTATTCTAAGTGGCTGAATTCCTCAACCAAATTGGTCCGGTCATATGAATCGGTCCTTGCTTGATTCAAATCAACCTGACCAAAACAAAACCATAGATTAAGATTGGAAAAACACACATGAGATAAGACCTGCTTGTCTGGCCTGCCGTTTTTCCATTTGTGCGCAAGCAGGTCTTACCTGTCCATTTGAGGACATCACAACACTGATAAGAACGTCCTTGATGGCTTCTGCATGACATCAACTCTACGAGAACCTTCCAAAACTTTCCAACGGGGTTAATCTTTAATCATTCTAACCTCTTTTTAAACATTTATGGCTGCTATTTGAAACTGTTCACAATTGTCTCCACTTTGTGAAAGCAGAATTCCAGCAGAATTTAGTTTCAAGGAATGGGGGTGGACAAAATGTTCAGTGTGTCAGTGTTCCAGCAAAACAATAATAAGGAGCCTCCTCCATATGTGGAGTTGGGTGGGCTTGTCTTTACATAAGTGTGTTTTCCTGCGAGTTGCACAACTGCACTTGGGTCCACGCACAGGTCAATACCCTACTATTTTTTTTTTTTTTTGTCTACGTATGCTCTATTGGGAAATGGGACAAGATGTACAGTATGGAAAAAGCAACTGGTGTCATGATGCAATGTTTCATGTTGTGTTCCCAAGAATCTCACATTTCATTGAGTCTTTGATTACTCACTGCAGTAGTTAATTTCATGTTCTTCTACAGCAATTAAAAGCCTTCCTTTTATTTTACTCATTTTTTTAAAAATTATTTTATTTAGATTTTCTTAAATTTCATTTGTACAAATAATCGCTGGTGCATTTTTTTATATATTAATGTATGTCCTTATGTTTAATTATTTAAAAAGGTTAATTTTGTAATGTTTAAATAATCTTAATTTTTTGTGCATTCAAATATAGACATGTTTTTTATCTTTTTTTTTTTCTGCTGTGGTGACCTCATGCATGACGGACGCGCCGACAGGGTCATGCCCTTCCCGCACTTTTTATCGTCAACACGCTGAGGGGAATGTGAACGAGACACACTGACCTCTGAGCTGACAGTCACATTTTTGCCTTGCCTTTCTTTTGAATTCTTCACACAATTCCATGTAATTGTCACGACATATTTACATGTTGTTTCCTAAGTTGGGTGGAGTGTTGGGCCACAAATATGTGTACACACCCAGGGGAGCAAATCACACACTCTTCCTGCATAGTATTGCATCAGATTGAGTTCAAAACAGTGGCAAAGTCCTCCAAGTCACAAAGTCAACTTCTTTTCTCGGCAACAACAATGCATCAAGTCATGTAAAATGTGTTTTTAAAATTCTTTTAATACCACGTATTAATTACAAAATATTGTAATTAAGTTTTCAGTTTTTTGGGGATTTATGTTTTGCATATTGTATTTTATAACGATTTATTTTGTTTTCTCTCAGATTATCAACTTCTTTATTTTCTTAATTTCTTAATTTTCTAGTTTTATTTATATATACAAATTATTCAGACTTGAAAACACGTTTAACAAATGAAAAAACAAACAAGGGAAATGGAGAAAAAAAACTCTGTTTGCTGTTCGTGAGTCTTTGTCGCCCTCTACCAGGTTGACAAGGGAATTACATCCTCAAGGCTTTTTCGCAAGCCAACAGAAGTTGACAAGACACCAGACAGAAAAATAAGTCTTTTATTCATTTGTTGGATAGTCTCAACAAATATTGATATAGTACTATAAATATAAATTCCCAATAATTCTATACATTCTTCATTGACATTTTAATATTCTATCAAAATGATTTGTACTGTGATTCCAGCTGACTGGCAGCAGAATGTATCCCTGAGAATTACCACAATCTCCAAAAATAAAAATTCAAATAAAGTACATTCAATTATCATACTTTAAGTTATAATTAAACAAATATGCGTGTGTGGAATGTCTGTCAAGTGTGCCAAGACTTCACGGAACTCACCTTTTCCAGCGTTTGAAAGTCAAGTGTCTCTTCTTCATGGCCTAAATTATTTCCAGTGAGTTTGAGCAATCCCGATCACATTTGTCAGCCGTGCGGCCGTTGGAAACTTCTCCGTCGAAGGTGGTGAGCGGCAGGTAGGTGTAGTTGGCATGCGTGCGACTCACCCGTGAGGGCCTGCGCAGCAGGACCACCACAGCCAGCAGGCTGAGCAACATCAGAATGCTCAAGATGATCGTGAGCGTCAACCAGGTTGCCCTGAAAATAAAAAAAAATATTTCTAAAAAGTGCATTTTCAGGATTTGTTTTCTCTCTGCAAAAAGTTGCTGGATAAAAAAGGTGCCATTATATGAAAAGTCATAATTACTTCCTAAAAACCAAATTGAAAGTTGTGTAACAAAAACAGATCTATTTGTGAACTTACTCTGTCAGATAAGTTTCTCGCTCCTGCTCTTTGTCCTTTGAGCGTCCACCTGAAATGACAAAAGATAACAACTCAACACACACTTCTGAGATATTTACGAAGAGCAATTTGGTGCTGAGCCTTTCTGTGGCGGCGCTCCATCTCCCGTACCTTCTTCACAGGTAGCTCCGGAGAATCCCGGCATGCAGCTGCAGCCTCCGTGGACGTGATGGCACGAGCCGCCGTTCATGCAGATGCAAGTCTGATTGCAGCCGTTGCCGTAGAAACCTGCCAAACATTCTGAGAAAAAAAGCAACAGAATATTTCAATGACACATCTGAGTTTGTGTTAGCGCCTCTTGCTAGCTACCTTGACTGCAGTTCTTGCCTCTCCATCCGGCATCACAGACGCAACGACCTGCAACATGATGTGCAAATGAAGCATCTAAGCTAAAAGGTGAGGAGGTCCGAAATGCTTACCGGCGGCGCAGACCCCGTGGGGACCGCAAAATGGCGGTTGACACACCGCCGACTCGCAGCCGGCGCCCTGCCAGTCTTCCTGGCAGCGACAAACTCCGTCCTCGCATATGCCGTGTCCGCCGCAGTCCGCCGGCTGGCAACGTCGCGGGTGGACGCACAGGACGGTGGAGACTGCCCGAGCGCAGCGCCACCTTGTGTCTGCCTTGCTGAGGGCGGGAGAATCGTTTTAATCTGCAGCGAGAGGTGATTTCTGCTTACGAGGCGCAATCTACCATTTGTCAGACGGGTAGCTAGCCAAGATGCCATTGGACACAAAAGTGGACGACCCGCCGCCATCCATATTGATGGCGTTGATGACTCCATTTTCTTTGAGAAAGTCAGCCATCTCCCAAAGGTTCATTCTGTCAAGACATTGACATAAAGCTACAAGATTTTATGTGGAATTCTTTTTTTTTTTCTTCCAAATCTCTCACCCTCTTTCTCCCGTCTGTCCGTCTACCTGCACCAAGACAACCCTGCCCTCGGCGTCGTGACCCAACACTGTCCTGGCCGAAATAACGTCGCTGAAATACTGCAACGAGCCTGTCAAAAGCGCACAAAACGCTTCCGAGGTTATTCATGACGGAACGCTATGACCATATCGAAGCACGAGGTCGTCAGTACCGGTCTCCTGCGTCCCCTTGCATTCAGCCTTCAGACTGGAGTTAACGTACACCTCGCCGTTTCTCAGCAGCCACATGACTCCGCTCACCAACTGAACAAAGGGATTGGATTCATCCAAAACCTCTTCCTCGGACAGATACCTACAGAGAAGCACAATATTGAGTGAAAAAAAATTACAATTTGATTATTTTCCATCTCTTACCCAAACACCAGGGTGCCGTCCCTCCTAATGCCAAACTGGGCGTTCTGCACGCCGCCGCTGTCCTGCACCATCCTGCCGTCACTCACCACGTTGCCCAGACACTGGCCTGTATGTGTGTCGAAGAAGCCGCCGTTCTGGGCGTACAGACAGCCAAGGGCCTGGGACGTGGCCTCCACCGTAGACAAAGTGCGATTGGCGCAGCCGCCCGGCCGACCTGGCTCCAGCACCGACAGGGTCCTCAGTGGGTCGTGGACGACAGTAAAATGGGCTGAGGTAGAAAACAAACTCACAACAATAAATAAAGTTAAAAAACAAAAGATAATAATGTGGTGATTTACCGGTCCCAAAACGGCCAGGCAGTTGGTACGCGACCAGCCTGGACTCGGCTACCGGTAGACCGCTGTGGTTGCTGGGACGTATGTTCTCGTGTGTGAGATTGCCGTGCACGATGGCCTGACAGTCTCTGAAGCGTGTTTGGCGAGGAGGACCCAGGTCGTCCGGGTTGGGCTGCAGGATGCTCATGTGGGGCACTGGGGTGTCATCCAACGCCCATACTCTGAAGAGGGAAGGCAAGGTGGCAAGAAATATTTTCAGTTCTTCCATTTAAGTGGAAATTAACTAAATATCATTTTAGATCTTTGCCTGGTGATTTTCAATTATTTTTACGTGGAAAGGCAGAAGTTAGGGTCACGTGATCGGATATTGAAAATGTAAATATGGTATAAACATAGTTTTTTTTAAATAAAATACTTTGCATAGTCATCAGATATGACGTAGATATAGTGCAAATGTATAGAAACTAATTAAAACATTATTAAAATTATACACAGAGGAGCTGTCGACCAAATTAAACTGATTATAAAAATGAGGAAGTAGGTGACTGTCGAGAAATAAAAAAAAAACTAAAAGTCAGGGAATATTATTTTTTTTAAGTACTCTAAAGAACAGTATTAGTTTATATCAAATTTGTTATTTGGAAAGAAATAGAGTAAAAGTTTCCATATGCTGGTTACTGGGCAGCTAACTAATTAGCATCCCTAGTCGTTTGCTCCACACACTCACCCGTCACCGGGACTTCGGCTCGTCCACAGCCGGCAACAAAGACATAAAAACAGCCATAAAAGTCTTCCAGATATTTGTCTGGGTGCCATGAGGAGCTCCTCTTGTTGATTAAAGTGTCAGGTGACTTTTTTTCCTCATGTCACGCCGCATGGCCACTTTTTTGTCGCGTACACTTGGAAAGTAGACATGAAAGTTAACTTCCTCGGTATCCGGTCGTGCCTTTCAAAATAAATTTATTGTTTCCGTTAAACGACTTACAAAATAAAAGCATTTGTATGGTGCCAACAAAATAACACGGGATAGAACAAAAATTCATTTTTTTTTTACATTATACTGACACCTGGTGGTCAAGGTGGGCACATCAGGTTTTAAGGTATCAACATTATTAATAATGTTGATTTTCGTTATACGCATGACGTTACACAGGCTCACCATAGATGGCGGTATTGAGATCACGATGGTGTCCACCATCCACCAAAACCATCCAGAGAAGAAAAAAAAGTAGGAAATTGAAGGGTAAAAACATGGCAGCGAGCATCAGTTGTATAAATCACGCAGTGTCGTGCGTGAAACCTTCGCTGTTCTTCACCGTTCAACGCAAGACGTCCCCGGTCAGCGCGTGCGCTCGGCGGGCGGCGGAAATTCGGAGTGTTAGAGCCGCGGCAAGCGCTACTGCGGACGTTCAGCACCATGAGAGGTTCTGCTTAGAATTAGTCAGGTGGGTTCCGTTCTCTGCTTGGATAAGTCAAGGTTGGAGTTGACTCATCTCCCAATTCTGGAGCAATTTGTACTAAAGAAAGTAGAGAACCCATAATTGATACCTGATACTGTCACGGAATTCTATTTATCGATCTGAAATCATTTTTTTTAACAGGTCCAGGGACTATGAGGGCTTTGTGTGCTCCCTCCTGCTGCCAGAAGCGGCACGACGCTCCGCCTTGGCTTTGCGAGCCTTCAATGTAGAACTAGCACAGGTGAAGGACTCCGTCTCTCAGAAGTCTCTCGGTCTGATGCGAATGGAGTTCTGGAAGACGACGATCGAAGAAATCTACAGAGACAAACCACCAAAGCAGCCAGTCAGCATCGAGCTGTGGAAGGTAATTAGAAAAATCATTTGAAAATTTTATTGGCTATCATTCTGTTTTAAAAATATATATTTTTAATATATATATATATATATATTTTGCAGGCCGTGAAGAAGCATAACCTGACCAAAAGATGGCTGACAAGGATGATAGCAGAAAGAGTAAAGCTACTTAGATCTTCTGTTTTGGGACGAACAGGATGGATTGGAATAAATCGTTTCGTTTCAGGAAAAGGATCTGGATGACAGAGGCTACCGCAACCTTCAGGAGCTGGAGTCCTACGCCGAGAACACGCAGTCTTCACTCTTGTACCTGCTGCTCGAGTCTCTAGGTAAGAAGGTCTTACAAGAACATTAAAAAAAAAGACATCATTTGTGCAAATGTCTCTTGCGGCAGGTATAAAGGACGTCCACGCAGATCACGCGGCGAGTCACGTGGGCAAGGCTCACGGCATCGTGACGTGTTTGAGGGCCACCCCTCATCACAGCGTCCGGCGTAGAGTTTACTTACCCATGGACATCTGCATTTTGGTAAGCTTCTTGGCTTGACTTCTCCACGCCAGGAGTTTGATCTTCGTCTATTTGTAGCACAGGGCTTCTCAGGAGGACTTTATCCGCGGCAGCCGGGAGCAGAACATCCGGGACGTGGTGTACGACGTCGCCAGTCAAGCTCACGTTCATCTGGAACACGTCAGTACACAAATGATAAGCTTGTAGTTAATTTGGCGCCCTCTTGTGGCCACCCAGGACATTACAGGAGACAAAACGAGGTTTATTTACAAGAATCAGTTGAACAGGGAAAAAACAATTTGTAAAAATAACAAATAGGCTCGATTATATTATTTATTTTAATTTTTTATATTTTTTTATTAATTAATCTACCTTAGAGCAAGCATGTCAGTGTGAAGGTCACACTAATGGCTGCATGCTGTTTCTGCTTCTGCAATCACACGCACACATACAGCCACTTGTGTTTTATTTTTTGCTTTTGTCTACACCCCCCTCCAGGCGCGTTCGTTCCGCCCCAGCGTCCCGGCAGCTGCGACGCCGGCTTTCCTCCACATGGTAAGTCCTCTCACGGCAACTAATAGGCTCATGAGCGCTCCTGGCTGTGTTATCAGTGGGGCTGCTTAGCCAACTTAAAATATATGTATTTTGAGCCTTACCCGCTTGGCTTGCAACGAGCATATGATTTTTCACGCCACAGTGGATTCCCCCCATCGTGGTTATTTTTTGCATGGCTACGTTAGGAAGCTAGCTCGGCGTCCCTTCTCGACCTATTAAAAAATTAATTGGGAATAATTGCAGGCCTGAGCAACTGCCGTCTCAAGCATCAAAAAAAGATCCCAGACTGCAAGAAAAATAAAAAGATAATTCATCAGATTTCAAGGAGACCGAGCGACGCGATTGGTCGGGTAGTTTTACCTCCTCATCACCTGTGGCTCTGGTGTTGGTTCCATCCAGGTGGTGCTGGAGGACTTCCTGCAGAGGGTGAGGAAGGCGGACTTTGACATCTTCCATCCGAGCCTGCAGAAAAGAAACCCCCTACTCGCCATCCAGCTTTACCTGCGTTCCTGGAAGAAAACCTACTGAAGGCCCTCAAAGGCTTTTTTTAAGAGACTTCTGAGCAGGATCACATACAAAAAGTAGACCTAAAGAAATGGACAGCTTCTTCTAGACAAAAAATAAATAAATGTGAGAAAATGGCTGATTATACTTGAACTCAGAGGGTGTGCACACTTGTGCAACTCCAACAGTTTTGAAATGATCTTGGTCTCATGTTTTGGTTAAGAAAATGTTGCATTTTAACAGGGGTGTGTAGACTTTTTATATCCACATGGTTCTGATTTCTGCCCCCCCCATGCAAAAAAAAACAAACGATAGATAAACATGATTTGGACTTTTCTACTTTAAAAAGAACGGCGCCTTCGCTTTGGCTGTCACGCTCGCTTACATAACGCTCGGCTCGCACGTGTTGCCGTGCATCTTTCATGACGTTAATCTTTCATGATTTAAGTAACACGTAAAAAAGTGCAACATCTCACAAGGGAATGAAGGTGTTTTTTTTTTTTTTTTTTTTTTACAGCTTGCACAAAGCAGCCCATAAGCCAGTAAGATAAAAAAAAAAGGGCCCCACATGTTCGATTTGAGGGCGAAAGCTGAGACGAGAGCTCATTAGTCCTAAAAGACATTAGTTTGTTTCTCCCGCTAGCATTTTGTTGTCCGGAAAGTCGTACCAGCTGCCTAAAAGCTTTTGACGCATCATTTCTATTCATCTCCCATCTTCTCGTCAATATAGCGCACCTGGCTCGAGTGGATTTTCCGCCGGTAAATAATAAACTCGTTTTTTCATGAACCCTTTATCGTTCATGCTAATATTAACGCTCTTGATGGCTTTTGCGAGATGCGCCAAATTGCAACTCGCTCAGAACGACTCGAACAAATGCGGTTGAAATATTTCTCTCGGTTTTATCAAGTTCACGAAGTGACCAGTGGTCTGTAACACGTTTTTTTTTAATATTATTCAGCTCAGATGACAAAACCGTTTCACGCACTTCAAGTACAGCTTCACAGAGAACAAAACGAGCCTTCTTCGGGGTTAGCAAGGAAGGAGGATGCAAGGAAGGATGGGGAATGGGAGTTAGTGGTAGGTTGAAGTTGGAGGTGGTAACTAGGTTAGTAGGGCTCGTAATAAAGATGGTTAAGTTTAGGTTTCGTCCTCCATTAAAACAATTAATCAACACTCTTAACAATTTTACCAAATAACTGATTGCACAGACCCATTAACAAGTTTAGGTTAGACTACCCAACCCGGACCATCATCAATGACCTTTGACCACAACGAAAAATCCAGAGTCTTAACTGGAATCTCGTTTGATGTGACGTCAAGATGTCACTTTAGCAGTCCACGTGACATTCATACTTGACCAAAAAAATGAAGAAGAAAACTCAAGTCCGTCTCGAGCTTTTGTTGGCGTCCCTCAAGAGCAACTTCTGCACACACAGCCGGAACTTATGATCACGCACGCTGTAGATGATCACGTTGCAGCAGCTGTTGCTGGCTAAAATCCAAAAGGCGAAGAAGGAGAAGTTGCACCACTCGTTGCCCAGAACGTTGCCCACCACAAAAACAGCAATGGGGGTGAAGGAAGCGGTGAAGGCCACCGTCAGCGTCCCGATGGTCTTAGCCGCTTTGATGTCGGAGAAGGTGGGCTTGCTAGCTTTCTGGCACTCCGTTTCGGCTAGGTGCTTCCTGCGTTTAGAGTGCTGACGGATGCTGGACAACGAGATGATGTTGATGGCCACCGTCCCGCCCAGCAGGGTGAAATCGAAAGCCGGGAAGAGCAATAAGATGTTCCAGGCCTGCGACGGGAACTCGCCGATGGTTCCCAAGGCGTAGTTGCACATGCGGCTGCAGGTGTTGTACTCCAGGACGATCTCGCGACTGAAGAGCAACGGCGACACGGCGAGGAAGAAGCTCCCCAGCCAGGAAAAGGCGATAAGGATGCTGGTCCGTTTACGAGTGATCACCGAGTCCTTATGCAGCGGCCTCAGCACGGCGATGCTCCGCTCGATGGTCATTAAGAAGATGGTGGTGATGGACACCAACGTGCAGCCGGCGAAGATGGGTCCCATCACGGCGCAAGGGTGGACGCTCATCGAGCGAGAGTTGGACGCGGTCCACTCGGGCGCGGAATCGCCGGCCATGAGTTGGAGTTCGGCGTAGACGGATAGCGGCACCACGAAGACGCCCACCGCTAAATCGGCCGCGGCTAGCGAGGCCTTCAGGTAACCCTGCGGCGTGCGGAAGTGCTTGGTGCCTAACACCACCGCCAAGGTCAGAAGGTTACCAAAGACGATGGCCAAGATCAGCAGCGCCATGAAGACCACCATGAGGATTTTGTTGGTCTGCGTGCAGCAGCACACGGTGCACGGCGACTCCTCCGCGCCGTCCGGCACGCTCGGCTCGACGGGGTCGATCATTGCGCAATCAATCCCGGCGCCGGACGCTCACATTAGCACCTGAAAGGAAAACGAGGTTGAGGATTAGCAGTAGCTAGCTCTTGCTAGCCTTGAATGTGACTTGGAAAATACTAGCGTTTATTAACAAGCTAAGGTTTTAAGGTTAAGGGATTACTCATGGGTGGTTAAACAGATTTTCTTTTTTTAATTTATTCCTTCGCTGTAAACATTTGCGCTATTTCTCCGAGCAAAATACGTGCAAGGTCATTGAGAGGCTGAAAAGAATGAGCTTTACTGCAACGACCTTCGCCTTTGGATCGCTGGCTCCAGGAAAAATCCATTCATAAAAGAATCGTATTCACAATCGAATACAAAGTAGTTTATGTAAGCAAGAATGAGTGAGCTCTTGCACTTTCTTTTTCATGGCCAATACTCGAAATTAATTTTGGATAGCTTTAAAATGAAGATCAAATTTTGACTTCATGCTGTAAAGTGTAAAAGACTTCCGAAAATACACATTTAAGAAGATTTTCGAGAATATTTGAGAGAAATCAGGCAGAAAAAAAATGCATGGATGGAAATAAATTAATAATAAGTTAATTTTATATATATATATAAAAAAAATACTAATTTAAGAAGATTTTTGAGAGAAATCAGGCAGAAAAAAAATGCATGGATGGAAATAAATTAATAATAAATAAATTAATTTTATATATATATAAAAAAAAATACGAATTTAAGAAGATTTTTGAGAGAAATCAGGCAGACAAAAATGCATGGATGGAAATAAATTAATAAATCAATTAATTTCATATAAAAAAAAACTAATTTAAGAAGATTTTTGACAGAAATCAGGCAGAAAAAAAATGGATGGATGGAAATAAATTAAAAATAAATAAATTAATTTTATATTAAAAAAATACTAATTTAAGAAGATTTTTGAGAGAAATCAGGCAGAAAAAAATGGATGGATGGAATTAAATAAATTAATTAATTAATGTCATGTAAAAAAAAAAAAAAAAAAAAAAAACATATTTTACTCTAGATCTCGGCTCCATCTGTAATCACGTCATGTGACTTTATATGAGTAAATAAGCCGGCTCTGTTGGCTCACGTGAGACCGGAGCAGGCCGGCCGGCCGGCCGGCTTGATGGATGGATGGACACTGACATCATAATCCAAGCGGACGGCCGTAGTAGTAAACACAAGCCATCAAACTGGGCCGTCTTTTAATCCTCACAAACATAAAAAAAAAAAAAAAAAATCAGCCCCTGAAGCTCTGTCATCGTCACCTTTGACCCCCCTGTGTATCATTTTCTACACGTGTGCGATGTGATGACACGTTGTCACTGTACCACAATCATCTCGTTCTTGTTTACAGTAGATCTTCCAAAGTGTCGCAACGAGACGACAACCCTCCCACCGCCTCCTGGACCCACACTGTCATTGCTTATCTCTCAGTTTCACATTCATTTTCACCAGCGGCCAAATACACACACACACACACACACCCACCCACACACACACACACACACGCGGTCCCCGAGTCCATGTGGCTGCTCATGCAGAAGGCTCGCTCATATCTAGCTAATCATCTTCCCCGGAGTGCCAGTGCAAATAGATGCAAGCTATGTAAACTATGTTTACATGCACAAATGTACTTTAGCTATATTTACAGGGCATATAAAAAGTCTACACACCCCTATCTAAATGCCTGGTTTTCTCAGATATAAATATATATAAAATATATATAAAAATAAGACCAAGTGGAATTATTTCAAAACCTTTGATCGATCGATAAGTCGATTGGAACAGGTTGCATATGTGTACACACCCTCTTGCAAGTGGCTGTTTGCAATGACACCCAATCGTGTATTACAAAAATTACTGGCATCGACACATGGCATTGTTTTTATGACTATTAAAATGAATATGTTAGTTTCTATTTAATTTTGAATCAGTTTTGATTTAATTTACATTGCAACTACACATTCTATGTTTTAAATGACTTACCAAATTCATTTTTTTTTTACTCAAAATTTATTGACTATTATTTTTATCTTTTTATAAGTCTCATAAAAAAAATGGCCTTTTACTTGTACGGCACTTTTCTACCTTCAAGGTAAACAAAGCACTTTAACACTGCCTCCACATCGGCATGAGCAATGAAGAATGAAAACCTTCCTCAAGGACATTGTTGACGTGGTTGCGAGAGCTTTCCGAACGAGAAATAAATATATATATTTGACTTTACCGAGCAAATTAAAAAAGATATATTACCATAACAGATTTGCAAGTAGTCCTAAAGTGCAATTCTACAAATCAATCACCAAAAAATGCTCAACCCCCCAAAAACAGCCCCGAGAAAACCTCAGAAATGATGCAGGACTTACTTTGAGTGTCACTTTGAGGAAGCCACAGGAATCTTCACACATCTTGCCCCCCCACTCCAGCCTTGCACGCACCCATGCACGCACGTGGCGGCTCCTGCTCCCCTCCACTCCCCCCTCCCTCCTTCCCAAAAAAAGAAAGAAAGCCCACTCATCAGCTCACGTCCATCGCGGCATCTTTGTAAAAGGACCAGGAGGAGGAGGATGATGATGCCGATGGTCCGCTCAGCTTTATAAGGGTCTCTCTCTTCCTGCTCCCTCCATTGGCTGACTGTGAGGATGATGACAGCGAAGCCCCCCTTCCTCCTCCACCACCACCACACCACCGCTCGTCCAATGTCCATTCTTTCCATTATGTTGACAGTCCTGCAAGTCCATTAAAATGCATTAAGTTGTTTATTCAGGTACATGGAAAGAATTCCACCGACAGTCAGAAAAAACACTTATCGAGCGAGAGCCATTACGGAAGCACGTTAATGAATTATCAGCGTGCATAACGTTATGGGAAAGAAGACATTTTTATCTTATTTAGATTAAAACAGATTATTTTAAACCTGGAAGAAAAACACAAAGATTTTTTTAACATCCTCTCACGTGCAGTAAAATTGTAATTTTATAGGTCATATCTGTATATGAAGCCCTATTTTTTTTTGGGGGGGGGAATATAATAGTCATAAATCAAAATAATCAATATAAGGGAATATATTTGTGTGTGTGTGTTAGAATCTGTGTATTTACAGACCAAAATGTTCACGCAAATTTAACTTAATGCTAACATACAATGGGAACACCATAGACAGGCTAACAGAAATTAGCATAAAGCAGTTATGAACTGCCCAAAAAAAAAAATTGCTACTTTAAAGGAGCAGCCATGCATTTCAAAAGTTTGTCAACACTACGAAAGATGATGTCATCGACATGGACACGAGCGTGTGTAGATTTCGAAGTGAAAGTTGAATCTTCATCTTCATCTGCTGACACAACGCTTTAATCTGCATTACCTCACTCGGGAGCTCACTGGTCGGGTTGCCGCCGTGACTCCCGGATTAAGGATTACTCACTCGCACACAAGGGAAACACGAGATTACGCCATTCTCTGTGTGTGCGTCCCCAGTCGCTGCAGTTCTGCCAAAACACAAGATCAATTATAACGCTTTGAAGAACACAAACTTTACTTTGCAGGTGTCGTTCAATGTGTGATTGGACATACTTCATATCGGTGCACTTTATGCGATGATGACACAGCGGCTTGCGTGGCACGAGCCGCCGTTCGATCCCCGCACGCCACCCGAGAGCGTGGCGTTAATTCACTGTGACTGTGACATGCTTTGCTTGTTGTCTGCAGGCCTTCGTCATCCTCATCATCATCACCCCAGCTGGGTGAGTCCCTGGGCGGCCTTGGGGAGGGGAGGAGGTTGGGGGATTGGACAGATGGGTGTATGCGTGCGCGTGGGGGCGAGCTCGCGGTCCGCTGGCTGGCCTCTGAGTCACGTTTGAGTGTGCAGTGATGTCATCTTTGTTTGGACGTGCGTGTGTCCGAGCAAGAAAGCAGGCAAACCGAAGGGGGGGATGGATTATGGGAGATGCTGCCTCATCCTAACCTGATTTTTATTTATTTATTTTATTTTGGGGAAAAATGTGCCCTGAAAATACATTTTTAATCTGGTCTGGCATCTTCTTCCCCTGCAAATCAATCTTTTGGTGCACATATTAAGATATAGCAATATGAAAGGACAGAGTGGTGAATCTATAATGAAATTAATACAATTATCAATAATATGTTGGAGTTGTTTCGACGGCAGTAGTCGGGATTCTGAAGGCCTTCGGCAGGTTTCCGTTGCATGGCAACACATTGAAGCTGACTGAAATAAATGAATTTGGGATGGTTAGGAGTCGGTGGAGAAATCGGACAGGAGTCGAATTGGAAATTAGCAACAACAAATATTTTTCAAAACCCACACAACTCAACATTTTGTTCCGCGCAACATCAGGTTAAGTGAATTTCCCCTTTGCAGTCGTTGAAATGACAAATCAACTTTCCGACTGTCACTTGAACCCGGCTGATCAAAAGCGTTCTGATTTCCGACCCTCGAGTGTCCCTGAAGGCACCGCGTTGCTCGGCTGCCATGTTGTTGTTTTTTCCCCCCTCATCTCCCAAGCAGGCGGCGGCTTGCGGTGTTGCGTTTGCGGCTGCTCGGCTCCTTTTTAACGGACACTTCTTGGATGGGATCCGTAGTTCCACCCGCTTCGTCGGACACACACGTCACGTTTAAATAGTCATCGAATAAAAAGGAGACAGAGGGAGAGAAATATAGAGTTTGGTAAGTACTTACTGTCAAAAAGTTACTTGGGTGTTGTGTCGGTAATGTTTACTAGCTTAGCCGATTAGCTTTGACTTCTCTTAACGGAGCTCAAGTAGCGCCGTGTGCAAGCTCGACAACCTTCCTGGAAAAAAAAAAAAGATAAATTACTTGCAGTTTCTGGTCGAAAGGTTAAAAGTAAAAAACAAACAAAAAAGTCAACTAAAGTGCAATCGAGGCGAAAAGCTAACTTTATGTCGAAGCTGCGCTGGCCAGTGAGGCTAGGCTAACGGTAGCAACAGTTGGTCGAACTTGAGCGTCAAACTAAGTTTTAGATTTAACAAATTTGTCAGTTTAAAATTTCCAAATTTGCGTTAAGTGTTATTTTACAGTTCTTACAGGGGAAACACCGATTTGGAAGTGACCCTTTTCAATTGAGGCCAATATGGTGCTTAGTGATTAGCACGTGTGCATCCTATTTCTGAGGTTCGGGGTTCGAATCTAGGATTTCTCTATTGAGTTTGCATGTACTAACCAAGTTTCTTGTAAATATAAGTCCTTTCTTTTGTTATTTATTATTATTTATTGTTTAAATAATTAAACAAACAAACCTGACAACCGGCTGAAATTAAGCCCCGCCCCAAATGGAAGCCTTCTCTACTTGAAAGCTGCATTCTACTATGTTGATTTATATTTGATTAATTAATTAGCCCTTCTGACAATAGCTGGAAACATGCCTATTGTTTATAAGTGCCCTGCTGTTTATATGGTAACCAGTTGACCTTCATTTGTGAACGTCAAACAATTTCCTCTCCAGAATATTCTGTGCTTAATTGTTTAACAAAACGACAATGGTTTTGAAGAGGAGCGAAAGTTGTGATCCAGACTCCTGCTGAGTCGTCTTCCTGTTTCAAAAGGGAAGTTGCGGCTCAGCAAGTTGCATTGGAATTAAAAAAAAAAAAAAAAAAGTTGTACCTCCCCCCAAGGAGTCTGGCACGCAGGCTGGGTCTGCTAAGCTACTTAGCATCCACAAATATGCGTCTTACAAAGAGCTTTATGCTCGACACGTCCTCTCCGATCGCTTATATTAGTCACCATTTGCTCCAATTAAAGTAAAGTTAGGATGACAGTTCGACATAGCGGGGCAAAACTCGGAAAAGCTTCATCGGGTTTGTTATCAACAGAATAAAGTCCAGGATTTTGTTGAACTAGAGTAACGCAATCCATCCTGGTGTCAACAAAACAGCATTAATCATTAAATGAAGTCTAGTCCAATTGAGAGATGGATAAATTAAATAATTTTTGCTTGAAAATGGTAATAAAAACCCAATGCATGATGTCATCTTCACTTAAATTTACATTTTGTCTGATGGTTAAGAAATATTAAGCAGCGTAATCCCCCAGATTGACTCACCTCCATCGCGCCACTTCCTTAAACGCTACATTCTACGTCAAGACTCATGACAGGTCGTTTTATGACTGTCTTTCTTATATGGCTGTTAAAAGGCTTTTAAAAAGCTTAATCCTTTTCAATGCTACCGATAAAAGCCAGGAGAGAGAAAAAAAAAATGTCCTTGTGCTTTTGAGGAACTCTGTGGTCATTTTACAGCTTTGCTTTTTCCGCGGACGAATCCGCAATAAACGTGGTAAATATTTGTAAAAATGTGTAGGTACACACACACGCACGATTTGAATATGTAACCGCAGGTGAGCAGGGCGAGGCCCTCGTCAATGATCTACCCGATTATCCAAAACGTCCTCCACTCCCTTTTTCCCTTCCAGCACAGTCTTGTGTAATCATAATCCAATATGTCAGCGTGTGTATAAATGGCTGCAGATTACAAGGCGCCCGTCGGACGTTGTCCGCCGTACGTGAACTGGAACTTGCTGTTGCCGTGGTAACGCTAACGCAATGCAACTCTTAAGCCACAGTCTTAACTAACGGCTGGCAAACCGAATTAAATCGACGGCTGTCTTTGCTCAGTGTACCTAATAAATTGACCTGTGTGTTGTGAGAAACCAGGTTGGATTTCAGCCCCGAGATAATCCAAAGACACGTCGGGACGTGCGTCGGCCAATCAGACGACTCGGTTGTTGATTTGTGTTGCAACTTGACGTGAATTAATTTTTTTTTTTAAATGCTTGCGGCTAGGACAGAAAAGAACACGCCTTCAACCGACATGAATCAGTCGAGTTATGTACTCGTCGAAATAACTTTTAAAAAGTTTGGCGCTGACAGCAAAGAATTTCCAATTTTGATGAGTTTGAAGGATAATCTCTTGCGTTATCATTTGTTTATTTGGATAATCCCGCTTGGCAAAATACTCTCCCAGTTGCGCCATTGATGTGACTTACTGCTACTCATTAACGAAATTCAAACGACTAACAACATAGCGGCGAGCTGCTTAAAATGTTCCATGTCATCTATAAAGACGCAAAAGTAACGTCAAAGACATTAATTACAACAGCGGCGATGATAAAGTAACACAAAAAACCCAATAATCCGTCCCTTTGTTCCTCTTTAAACCAATTTGGTTAGCTCGCTGCGTTATCTCCCGACCACAGTGCTTTGGCGCCAAGCGGCCAAAGTTGCAGAAAGGCTCGTCGACAAGCCTTCTGAAGGTTGCTCGCGAGGTCCCTTCAGAGCCGCTAATTATTCTCATCCTTTAGCGGTGGCGTCTGTTGACACCTCAGATGGCTATTCGCGCCTTTGCTAGCACGCCGCTTCTCGCGTCAACCAAACAGGCTTATGTTTCATGTTTGTTATGATCAGTAGGCCCGTAGGAACATTTTGAAGTTTTGAGAAAGGCGAGCGTGGCTAATTAGCGTGGTTGACTCCTGTGAGGCAACCGCTCCAGCTTATTAATGTGCACGTCACTAAGGGTGGCTGCACAAGCTCATTAGCATAGCGCTGTTGTGAATGGGCCTTGTGTGGAATGCCAATGACTGCGTGTTACCAATCCCCCATTAAAAAAAAAAAGGTTTATACAAGTCACAAGTATTTCACTTGTCCAAATAAAGTTATTTAGCTCACTTCAAAATGGCGGCAAAGCACTACTTTGGTCTAAATGACGTCACAATTCATTTCAACGTAATAAACAAGTATTTCACTTGTCCAAATAAAGTTCTTTAGCTCACTTCAAGATGGCGGCAAAACACTACTTTAGTCTAAATGACGTCTCAACTGGTTTGCGTGATGTGGTGTAACCTTACGTTTGCTTTGCGGGCGCAGGGCGGGCCAAGATGGTTGACCGCCTGGCCAACAGCGAGGCCAACTCCAAGCGCATCTCGGTCGTGGAGGGCTGCTTCGGGGCGGCAGGCCAGCCCCTGGCCATCCCGGGCCGCGTCCTGATCGGCGAGGGCGTCCTCACCAAGCTGTGCCGCAAGAAGCCCAAGGCGCGCCAGTTCTTCCTCTTCAACGACATCCTGGTCTACGGCAACATCGTGCTGCAGAAGAAAAAGTACAACAAGCAGCACATCATCCCGTTAGAGAGCGTCACCATCGACACGGTGCCCGACGAGGGCGAGCTGCGCAACGGCTGGCTCATCAAGACGCCCACCAAGTCCTTCGCCGTCTACGCCGCCACCGCCACCGAGAAGTCCGAGTGGATGAACCACATCAGCAAGTGCGTCCAGGAGCTGCTCCAGAAGAGCGGCAAGGCGCCGGCCGGCGAGCACGCCGCCGTCTGGGTGCCCGACTCGGAGGCGGCCGTCTGCATGCGCTGCCAGAAGGTCAAGTTCACGCCCGTCAGCCGCCGCCACCACTGCCGCAAGTGCGGCTTTGTGGTGTGCGGGCCCTGCTCGGAGAAGAAGTACCTGCTGCCCAGCCAGTCGTCCAAACCCGTGCGCGTCTGCCAGTTCTGCTACAGCGAGCTGATGGCCGGCGGGCGCTCCGACTCGGTCGGCGGACGCACCGGGAACTTCCGCGACATCTCGGACGACGACGACGATGACGACGACAGCAGCGACTGATGGGGGCGGGGCCCCGCCCGCGCTGGCACCGTTTTTTGAACTGAGACTCTTAAACGCCACGCACTGACGTCCGCCAAAACCAGGAGGCGGAGCTAAAAGTCAAACTAGTTTAAAAGGCCTTTCATTTCCAAAACACGGCATTTTTTTGGGGCCATTATTGAGAAAATTCAGGGAAAAAAGTGGAATGTTGAAAAGTAAAAGGTTACTTTTACTTTCTTTTTGAAGGGAGCAAAGTTAAGACAAAAATGTATTCAGGCAATTTTCCCATAAGTTCGTTCTTGCATAATTGTAAAAGCAGTTGTACTTATTCACATTTTGCTAATTTTGGAGAATTATATATTTCTAGATGTCTTTAGAGACAAAAGCTGATTTTTTTTTTCTTTTTTTCTATTTGGGGTGTCACCAAGTGGATGCTTCCGAAAACTCAAGTGGCGACCACGCACGTGCCTACACTCGTAATCACCTTTGTGCCTCGTACAACACACTAAACGCCTCTCCACTCAGACCAAGCGCAAAAAAAAAAAAAAAAAAAAAATCAGCAATTTGGTGCTTGCGGAATGTCGTCTTGGCGACAGTTGCCATGGCTATACAATTGATATCTGTTGGCATTTTGTTAAAGCAATAAGCACGAAAGCTTGTCCATTTGTGGCTACGTAATGGTTCAACAAACAAGCTAATGTACAGGATTGTGGTCAGATGTGGATTTTTTTTACTTGTTGGTCGGATTAGGGCGCCACCAGGAAAAGAAAAATCAAACTAGATTTTTCAGAGAGAGAAATTAGAATTAACTGTAATCTGAGTTTAGGATTTTTTTTCTTAAGAGCCTTTACTTTTGTAAGAGTACGAGTCATTTCTAGAAAAAGTAAGATTTGTTTATTCTCATGAGAACATTTATAAAAAAAAAGGTATTTTTGTGAAGTTGCAACTTGTTAAAATCAAACAAATCTTAGAAAAAAAATACACTAGTCTTGAATAAAATTTACAGTTAAGATTACAATTGAAAATTAAATTTGTTTTTTCTTAAATTAAAAAAACTCAAATGTCTTCCCTTGTGGGAATGAATCAGACTTGATACTTTCGATGAACTTTTTTCTTTAGAAATTCTAAAAAATTAAAAAAATCTAATAAAATCTGCTTTATTTTTGTAACACTATTACTCTACTCTATGACTAAATATTGTCAAGATTATAACATTTTACACAAAAAAAAAAAAAAGCTTTTCCCCACACACAAGTGATGCTCTAAGAAAAAAAACTATTTTAAAACATTTATTCTTGGAAAAAACAGTACAGTGGCAAAATAACTACAACTATTTTCAGAACATGGCTCACACTTCAAACTAGTGACGTATAAAAGCTGCTAAAGAAAGGGATTTTGTTTTTTTTCTTTTTGGTATTCTTCATGTAATATTTGTTTCAAACAAATCCAGTGATGAGGTGCACCTTGGTGATCCTTGGGCATTCATATGACTCCCATGTTGAATTTCTAAAAAGACTTTGTTTTGTTGGCCGTCCATCTTACTAACAATTCAAAACCAGTTATAATCGAGGGCTTTTATGTCGAGCATTATTTTGTGAGATGTCTTGTTGACACACTAACTGCTGGCGCGCTTCCTAAATGCTGCACCAATGAAATTTCATTGTCCTTCCCCTCCAAAAGCCGCAAGGAGGCGGTTTTGGAGCTTCAACAAAAGAGAAAAAAAAAGGCTGATTTTGTTTTGTGTGTTTCATGTTCTTTTAAGATGTCTAGCGAGAAAAAAAGGGCTTAATCAGAATGTAAAATGAGATTAATGATGATCACTAGCGTGTATTAATTTTTGTACAAGTGAGAAGCTGTACTAGGGCACGTCTCTGCTTGTTTAAAAAAGAAAAAATGTAAAACGTCAATGTTGCTTGTTTGAGTTATTTCACTTTGGATTGCACTATTTCTTTTTTTATTAAAGTCCAGTTTTTGTGCAAAGATAAATGGTGTGGCTCCACCAACCACTCACATGGCTTCGACAGCCAAATGACAAAAAGCAGCGGTTACCTGGATTGCGATTGGCTGATCCAGTCCCACACGTGCAGCGATGTGTCGTCAGCGGCGGACACCAGCGTCCTGCGCTCTTTGGGATGCCAAATGTGATGAGTGACGGCAACAGCGCCACCTTCAGCTTGACTGGACGATTGCGGAGAACACACGGCGTGGCCGCGATGCTCGAAAAGCGGACGGGCGTCACGGCCATCTGCTCCCCACGAGGACGTGTCGTAGATTTGGACCGAGCTGCCGAAACCTGAAAATAATCAAATAAATTAAAAAAATCAAATTTAAATGTAATAAATTAAATTATTTAAAAATTAAAATACATATCTTAAATCCGAAGAATGTCTCAGGCTCAATTTAAATGTAATAAATAAAATGATTTACCTTAAATCCAAAGAATGTCTCGAACTAACCTGACACAGCGATGATGTCATCCAACGCCGGCGCCCACGACACGTTGACGTCATCCGAACCGCCACGCAACGTGCCTACCGCTAGCTGAGCCCGCCGCACAACGGCCCCCGGGTCCCTTAGGTCCGCCACCGCCGCCCGCCCGGATGACGACACGCGGACCAGCCCGAATCCGGCCACGTCCGCCCACCACACGTCAGAATCATTCGATGGAGGAGCAGGTGCCAGCTGAGGAGGCGCCGACGTCCGCGTGTCCACGGTGAGAACGTCGCCGTTGGCGCAGGCAGCCAAGAAGACGGCGTCGCTTAAAAAGTGCAAACTGGTCACATGCTCTTCGCAAGCTGACGCTGTTTGGACAAAAGTAGGAATTAAATCAGTGAAAATTTGCGTAAATATTTATTTAGGATTACCGAGCTGGTAGAGCGTCTGTCCTGTGGTGAGCTGGGTCAGCCTAATGTCGTTGCCCCGACACCCGTGAAGAACTTCCGGTTGCGGCCGGAGCCGAGCCGCCATCTTGACGCCACCCGAGCTTTCCTTGGAATCCGGGAAGCTCGCCACCTTTGTTATGACATCTAACATCAAAACGTCAGCTAACGGCTAATTCATGCTAACTGGGATTATAGTTTTGATGACATCACAGGGGATGTACCGCTGTCATCGCCCCCAAGGTTCCAGACGTGCAGGTCAGAGGTCAGCCCGTCGTTAGTCACAGTCAGCCTTTCAAAATAAAATGCGCAAAACTGTCGAGCCTTTTACACGAGACAGGAAATGTTTACATTGGAGCGTCACGCTCACCTGGTTCCTGGGATATGTTTGAGAACGCTGACAGGACCTGGAGAAAATCCACCGTGGAGCACTTTGAAATCCCGTTCGGCACAGAGACCCTGAATGCATCATGCATGCAAACACACCAATAAAAAAAAAAATTCACCCACACCACTCAGCCTGCATTTATGATTCGTGTATTTACCTTGTTTTCTTCAGCAAAGAGTTTTCGAGGCAAACTGAGCTCCAAAATTTGATTTTTGGTGGATTTGTTGTAACCTGCCACACAGATGGCTGTAGACAAATAAAAATAAGCAGTTATATTTGAATTTTAAGCGTGGAGCTTGTGCAAAACTAGCAGCTAACGTTTGTTTACCTTTGAAGAGTGCAGACCAAATCTGGATCTCATTTTTTTTTTCTTCATGATACACACTATCAATTTGAAACGATGACTTGTTTTGGATTAAATCCAATTCATTATTTATTAAAATGACATGTTTGCTACAAAATGATTTTTTTTCCAGACCATTACCAGTACAAATATTCACTCTTGAGTTCTGTGATTAAGTCACAAAAAGGCAATTAAAAAGCAAAAAAAAAAAAGAAACACAAATTGGTTGTTTTCAGTCCACCAGAGCGACGGCCCAGGCCGAGCTGGACGGCAACTGGGGCAGGATCCATCCCGGCGGGACAGTGGTCCCGTCACAATGATCATCGGGCACCAGGAAGATGTCCCACTGTCGGCGTATGTGAAGCAAAGCATGCAGCGAGGACTCCGCCTGGGCGTAGTACTCGGCGTACGGCCGCAGGGCGGGGTCGACGGGCTTCTCCTCGCCGAACAGCATGGCGTCCATTTTGTGCTTTTGCCGCCTCTCCCTTTCCTTCTTGAGCGCTCGCCGCTCTTCCTCTTGCACGCTGTCCAGCATCACCGTCAGCGCCTTTTCCTCCGTTGTGTAGATATTCGTCCTGGCCTTGATGACGCGCCGCAGCCCGTCCAGTTGGCGCTGGAAGGCCGTGTCCTCATCCTCGCCGGTATTCACCCCTCTGCGGGTGGCGGCGTCCTTGCGAAGGCGCCGTAGCTTCTCCAGCGAGCGCAAGATGTCCTGCATGCGCTTGATGTCGCTCTGCTTCTTGCGGACCTCGCACAGGACCGAGTCTGCCGCCAGCTTCAACTCGCGCTCCTTCTTCTCCTCCTCCGCTTGGTGGATTTGTCGCAGCCGCCATTTGTCCACAACGCTCTCCTTCTCGGCTCGTCGCGCCTCCCGCTCGGCTCGCAACATCTCTGCTTTTTGCTTGCTTTTCAACCGCCGCTCTCGCACCCGGGCCACGTGCCGCTTTTTCGCTTCAAGCCCGTCCGCCAGACTCGCCAGTTTATCCTGGAGGTCCTGTTTTAGTCGTAAAGCGTCTCCGTAGGCAGCAGACCAAGCGACGTTGTCCTCCTGCAGCTTGTCAGTGAGGTTTCGGCAGGAGTCGGACAAGTGGGAAGCCAGAGCGGCGGCATCACGCAAGACGGCTCCGAATTCTGGATGAGATCGTGACTTCGGCGTTCGAGCGTCTTCCTTCATCTCTCTAGATCTTCTTTGTAAAAAATGACTCAGCCATTGCTCATCTTGCTTCCTCTGGAGCGCTTTTTCATCAACAGGAGCCTCAGGAAGAAACTCACTGGGTGGCTGGAAGTCATTTTGTGGAGGATTCCAGTTAAAAGTCGGGACCGCTGGCGGATACGTCGGAAGCGGAGGGGGACCGGTGGGGAAGTAACCCATAGGAGGATGTTGCGGAGGTGGGAAAGCGCAAGGAAATCCAGGGGGAAGATAATTGGAGGACATTTCGTACCCATAGCTGCTCGGCATGTTTCCGCCGGCGGGGTAATTGCCGGGATTTGGGTGGTGGTTCCCAGGCCCGCCGGGGCCGTATGTCCAGTCCATTTCTTTTTTTCTAACAACGGCCAAGAAGTCTTAAGTAAATGGATTTACTCACTTTTCCCTGAAGTCCACTCTATGACTCGGGTGGGAAACTCCAGCTGATACACATGAAGGTCTCTGTATCTGCACAACATAGGCAAGACAGAATCATGACCTTTGACCTTACAGCTTCCATAAGAAATATTTTAAAAAGTGAGCTATTTCACCATTTTACCACGAATTAAAAAAAATATAGTTATGACGAGACACTTAAGACAGTAAATAAGAGACACTTAAGACAGTAAATAATTCAAATAGCAACTTAGAATATTATCAATGACAGAAACAAGTCGAAATATGAAATAAGTTTATTTAAAGTATGAGATGACGCTATAAGAGACGTACGAGATGAAATATTCATAAGAACAAATTTAGAACAAATTTGAGTGGAATTCAAGCTGTAAAAACAATCGAAATTAAGCCTCGCCGAAGCCCTCGTGTTAACATTTGCACGCCGACTTATTCGTATATCCTCGCAGTGCTTTCTTAAGGTAAAAAAACAATTAGCCTTTAAAGGTTGACAACCAAACCTTCTCGGTGACTTACGTTTTCAAAGATTCGATAAACCAGTCGTCTATGAATTCGTCAAATTCAGAAACTTCCATCACGTTTATCGTTGATAGCGTTGTAGCAGCCGAGTTTCCGGTTCACCTCTTACGTTACAGCGCCACTCGCTGGACTGGCGGACGATCCAGTGAGCGCATAGACTGCGAAATTATTATTTTTTAAATCACAAAGACAGAAAGCTGGAATGATTGAATTATTTTATGAAATTTAATTGTCTCAGCTACTCTGATTGACGTGACTGTTTTGGAGAAGCAGCAACAATTCAGTTTGTCATTTTTGGATACAACATTCATTAGAGAACAGCAAGTTGTGTACATTTTTTTTGTGAGTGGTCTATGAAGACGATTTAGGCCGGGTGTCTTGCGCACGCCCATCTGAGCTGCGGCTGCATCGACACGTCCGTGGCCTCTGAGACGGCGAACCAGCTGCACTGGCAAGCGTACGCCCGGACGCCCTTCCTCTTTCTCAGCTTGGCTCCCAGCTTCCCATGATCAGGCATGTTATTCCTGCATGTGCATATAAAAAGTCTTTTCATTTATATCACACATAGGAAATGTTTTTCTTTGCTGGCAGTGTGATTTAAGCCCACCTGAGGAAGAGATAATCACACGACGAGTCCCACTCGCAGTCGTCAAACGTCAACACCCGGAAGTCGCAGGAAGTGCACCTCAGCTGGTCACATGACCTGCTCCGCACATGCCCATTGGTCATTGCAATTCAGAGCAATGTGTATTTAATTGCATTAATGCTCATAGAGGAGGATAAATTGGGTTTTGACACCTCTTGGAAGCGGCCGTTCCAACTCCTTTTGCCACGCCGCTCCCTCCCAGGTAAACGGGACAGCACCTGCAAGGATGCATGGGTAGATGGAGGGGAGATATCAAGCTGAGAGTGGGGGCCAAATATTTGAGCTCACTTTCTCCCTCCTGGTTGAGAATGAATCTGGTCGTCCAAGTGTCCTTTGTGAGGTGGCACGGTCTGAAATGAAACGTGCAGAAATAAATTGACATTCAGAATTTGTGCATGTTTTTCTTTTGGAAGGATCAACGATTATTTTTAGTGGAGTAAATGTCGTTGAAATTAAAATGTTTCTTTAAAAAAATCCTACATTATTATAGTTGTGTTTTTAATTTTAATTCAAATGTGTTCACCTTTGCCCAAGGAGCATCACTATGGTCTTCATCTTGTAATTCCTTCAAGGCAGCATCAATGTCCTCCTTGATGCTTTTTATCTTCTGTTCACATCTGGTCGCATAAGTGATGGCCCATGAACAACTACGACACACTCGCCATCTTTAGCTAAGTTAGCTCGGTTTACCCGACATTCCGCGGGCGCTCGTCCCTGTCTTTACCGCACTGTCCTCCCCCCTTGGAGCTCGCCGGGCTGACGGAAATGTTGCGACAGAACTTCTTTTCCACCTCGTCCAACAGCTCGTCCAGGTCGTCGTCCATGGTGGCTGTCTGTCCATTACCTTAAAGCTAACAAGTTCGCCATTACAACATTTGACGTTGCTAAGCAACGCGAGCATAAGGCGGGGATTGCACATTTCTTCAAAGTAAATTACACCTCTATTCCCTTGTTTTATCTAAAAATAAAATCCAATTATAACAGCCAATATACAATTTAAACAATTATTTATGAGTCATTAAGGATTTTTTTCATTGAATTCTTTAGCAGTGTACATAATATCAATTTTGTGAGCTTTTATCTTGAAAGTTAATGTCGAGCTGCAAGGCGGAAATGCGCAAATAATAAAACATGCTGCTGTTCTATTAATTTAACTCGGACAAATCAAATGAATATACCGTAAAGAAATGGTAAATATCAATTCATTAATCATTACTTTACCAGATTTTGTATTAAACAGTACATTACATCATTGCTGGCATTTGTTTTGAAAGTAATTAGGAAACACGGTGAAACTAGCAAATTACGATGGTTAAAATATCTGATTAAATTAATTAAAACATTGCTGAAATGCGTTAAAAGTTCGAGTGCGTAGGAAGAGGAGTCAAGACGCAATAAAAGAAAACGGATGCGTTGTCGGCAGGATTCGAACCTGCGCGGGGAGACCCCAATGGATTTCTAGTCCATCGCCTTAACCACTCGGCCACGACAACTGTTAACGGAGGGCGCATCATTTGTATTTATGAACATAGAATTGCATTTGACCGCACCAATTATAAACGCAATTATTCCACATAATCTTTTTCAGGTCACTTTTATTTAAACGGAGTTGTCAGATATATTCTCTTTAGGGAAAAAAGGAAGACTATGAAGAATAAGGGAAATTTGGGCTATAATGTCACAACGCTTTTTGTTATTTGTGTGACTCGTCATTTGCACTTTAATGACTTTGAAAAGATTCCTAAGCAGAAGGGCGAATTTGCACATTCAATAAATAAAAATGGTCATTTAAATACAACTTCACACTTAAGAAAAATAAAACAATTAAAATTCAAACAAACAGAATGTTTTGAACGTATTTATTTAAAAATGTAGTTTTTCAAACCAACAGATGCCTCTAGGTGCCATCTCAAAACAGTTCACAAAACTCACGGAATTATTAATAAATTTCACATTTAATAGAATAGTTGAACAGTTTTAAAAACACTTTATTCTTTTCATGCGAGCTCACCGTGTTTCCTTGGAATTTATGTGAAAAAAAAAAGTATGAGGTCCTGTGATAACGAAGAGGAAGGGAAGCAGAGGCAAGGATAAAACAAAACATCACTTCAGAGCACCGTACATGTACTTGAGATACTTTACATCATATTTACACGTCATCCTTTATTTATTTATTTACCGTGCATCAAGAAAAGATTCACAGCGCTTCCACCGTTTCCACATTTTATGTTCCGGCCGCAATCTGATGGAAGCCGAAAAGGCCGAAGATTGAATTTACTACATTTTGGGTTGAGGTTGGAAGATAAAATGAGGATAAAGTGAAGCCTTGTAAATCTTCATTTGCATTTTAAACATCGGAATAAAAAAAAAAAAATGGGACTGAATGAAAAAATTGAAATACTTTTTACCCAACCTAGAAAATGGATACAAAGCAGTGTTCCGGAGCGGAGTGCCCCTCAGGTCTGTACTTTGCCCACTGATGTTCTCATCAGCTCGAAGCTTAAATAATGCAAAAATGATGATGACAACTGGACTTTCCGATATTGTTAATCTTTAGTTTAGGAGCTGCGCGGTCGGTCCCTTAACCAGACCCTGCTCTTTGCGCATCACCGGCGCGTGGATGCTGCAGTCTCGAGCCTCGCAGAAACCCGGAACGCCGGCGATTCCCATCATCCCGGTGATACCCATCCGACCCGGGAACCCGCGGGCACCGCGCGGACCTTCCATGCCATTTTTGGCAACGCCAGGCTCACCCGGAAAACCTGAGGTGGTTCCGTGTAGTATTAGCATGGGTGCTAGTGTTAGCATACAGAAAATGACCAAGGCAATGCTTTTTTTGAAGTCGTTAGAATGAAAACAGTCTCACCAGGGACCCCTTGTGGTCCATCAAGTCCCTGGAAGCCTTTTCCTGGATCACCTACAATTCCTTTAGGACCCTTTTTGCCTGCTCAGAAAGGCACCTATCAACTTCCACACATGAATTCAAAATCATTTTGAAAATGAGGAAAAAAAAATCCTGATAGCGGACCTCGTTCTCCCTGTGATCCTTTCTCTCCCTCTAGGCCTCGGTCTCCCTGAACACCACGGCCTCCCTTAGATCCAGCTTTACCCGCTTTGCCCTACAAGAGACACGGAATACATTAATAAAAAAAATGCAGGAAGAGAACCTGACTATCTTACACAGAAGCCAGTCTTACAGTTTTGCCGGCTGGTCCCGGAGGTCCTTTGGTTCCAGGGGGTCCGATGAGCGTACGGTTGTTGATGGGGCAGCCTTGCGTGCACTTGGCCCGAATGGAGGCGGCGTACTGCGAGATCTGAGCTGTAACCACGCCTCGGCACAGCTGCAGCACCTGCTCATCTGACAACCCGGGACCCTAAATGACAACATTTAATGACGTCTTTTCCTCCTACTGTGTATAAACATCCTGAAATAGTCCATTTTAAACAACTTACAATGGAACCTTGCACGCCTTTGGGTCCGGCTTGGCCTTTGACACCCGAATCTCCAATGGGGCCGCGGGCTCCTCGGGTCCCCGGGACGCCGGGAGGACCCACGGGGCCGGCGTTGCCGAGTCGACCAACTGCACCTTTTGGACCCCGCTGAAACAAGGATACGAGTATTTATTATTATTATTAATGATGAATTATTTACATATTCCAACAAAGACAGTCATTATGTTTATAGTACATTAAGTAAGCATTTAATTTGTACCATTTTAAAACATTAGAAAAGCAATAAAAATTCATGCATGAAGATATGAATCTAAAAACAATGTCTTTGACCTCTGCTTTGTGTTTTGATGACCTTTAAACCCTTGTAACGGGAAACTCACCTCTCCTTTGTCGCCACGGTCACCAAGTGACCCCTGCAAGCAGAAACCAAAGTCACTCAAGAAGTAAAAATGTCAAACATGCTGAGAAAAAAACAAAAAATACCTTTTGTCCTTTTTGTCCCTTGATCCCTCCCCTACCCTTCGCACCCTGCACGTGGAAGTAAAAGGAAAATAATGAAGGAAATCATGACGAGGAAGTCATCACAAATTGCACTTGACTGGTCTTACCGTGACCCCGTCTGGTCCGGTCTCGCCTTTGGGCCCCTGAAGAGCACAACACACAAGCACACACACACATGCTGATAAGTTGTGTAGAAATTGTGCGGTTGTCGGTGTGTTACAGTACTCACGATGGGTCCCTGGAGACCTGTTGGTCCTGGTTTGCCAGGTATCCCAGCATCTCCTTGCTCACCTGCAGGACCCTGATGGAATTTTTTTTAAAAATTTGAATATATCAGGAGAAATTTATAAAGGGTAAATGAGGTGCACTGCTTACTCACCAGAGAGCCCACTCTGCCTCGAGGTCCTCGAACGCCGGGCTCGCCTTTGCTTCCCTGCAACGGTGGAAAGAGCCGCTTCAGCATCACGCTCAACTCGGTGAGCGTGCGGATAGTGGCCGAGTCACCTTAGCCCCGAAGAAACCTGGCTCGCCCATCAGACCCGGGACACCTATGGGACCCTGAGGAGACAAATGTGAGAGGATGTCATATGGAAGATTTTGTTTTTACTAATATCTGCATTTTATAAATTAAATCACCTTACCGGTCATTCATTTAGATAAATAAAAATAATTAAAAAATACAATTTAATGAAGTGAAAAATGGCGACATAAATGGAAAAAAAATGACAAGACCTTGGGTAATTTAAAATACACGGTGGCTGTATTTTGCCCACCTGAAGTATACAAATTTTTATACCCACTCACATCTTCTCCAGGGTCACCATCGCTGCCTGGAATGCCACCAAGACCTTTGGTACCCTGTCAGAAAAGAAAAAAAAAAAAACTTGTTTTAAAATTTCAATACCCATAAAAGCTCATGTCTCCCAAAAAACGGATGACTGGATTCCGTGGGAAATCTTTCAGATTTTTTTAATTAAATAATTTAGATGTCTCTCTCTGTGGAACTAGTTGTGCATGACCATTTTATGTTTGACTTTGACATAATGAAACTAAAGACATACAGATAAACAATGTGTACCTTTGTTCCGGTGGGTCCACGGCCACCAGGCTGGCCAAAATAACCCTGAAGGAAACAAACAAGGAAATATTCAGACAGAAATGTACTGTAACAAAAAATAAACTCAACGTGACATATTGCAAGGTGTCCTACATTGTATCCTCTGTCGCCAATGTCTCCTGGGAATCCGGGCGCTCCAGTCTGACCCTGCAGGATGAGACCAAAGCTCAATACCGACCTCTAGCGGCCAACAGCTCTTACAGCAATTTTTCAATCTTTCTTAATGACCTTGCTTCCATCTTGTCCTTGAACTCCGACTTTGCCCTCTTCACCCACGGAACCCTGGATAGGCAAAACACATGATGATTTATTCATGATACGCATAAAGTCAGCAGTTTTCATTTTGCTAGCAAGATTTGAATGTAGCCTCACTTCACCTCATATGATAAACAAAAATGTTTTAAACACTCCTCCTTTTACGGAAACAGTATTTCTACCACAAAAAAAAAAAAAGGTGACCATCAAATTTGTACCTTGGGACCTTTACCTCCCCTTGATCCCGGGGTACCAGGATCACCACGAGAACCCTAAAAAAAAACAAAAGAACACAACTTTAGACTTTGATGTTAAAATCGAATTGATTGAATAATCATTTGGGTTTTCTTACTAAGTTACCAGGCCCTCCAACTCCTCCTCGTGGTCCCTCCATGCCGGCATCACCCTATAAACATGAAGTGTGTAATATATTTGTGTTTCCCATATTTTACAATATTTAAAATATTGACAAAGGCAATTCTAAAATATTCTATTGGGGGAGTCAATTTCTCAATTCACAGCAAGGTCTGGTTCATTACGTTCAAAATACAAAAGTGGGATAAAGTTTGTCCAAGTGGACTTGTCGTTATTCCGCTGCAAGTTAAGAAGGTCTGTGTGTATTTTTTGGATAACCTCAGGGATGTCAAAAAAGATTTTACCTTCAGACCCGGCCCGCCAGGCTCACCCCGGGCACCTATAAGTCCTGGTTCTCCCTGGTAGAAAAAAAATAAAATAAATCATAAATATATTCTGATTTATTTGGTCATATTTTATTTTTGGGCTCTTCACTTACCATGCCGCCCATAAAACCTGAACCTCCATCTTCGCCTTCGGGTCCGGGATCACCCTGAAATCAAATGCAAACACAGATACAAACAAAAAAAACCAAATAGTCCAAGTTTTTGCTGTTTTGATAAAAGGGAAGCTATTTATTTTTTAATCACAATATTATTAATTAAGGCAGGTGGATGTTTGATAAAGTACTTAAAAAAAATTCATTTGGTTTCCTCACCACTGGACCAGCATCTCCTCTTCGGCCATGTACTCCTTTTGTTCCTTTATAACCCTAAAAAGACAACTTACTAGTTTATTTTGCTTCATTTGAATTTTTTTTTAAATGTTATATTATTGATGTTAAAGCGTCACCTCTCTGCCTTGGTGTCCTGGCGCTCCCATTTTACCCTGGTGGCCCCGCAAGCCCTGACAGGAAGTGAGAAGATCAGATAAGCCTTCTGATACACCAATCTGGACACTTCTAGTGTACCTTGGGTCCAGCAAAGCCGGCAAATCCTGGTTCTCCCGGCTCGCAGTCGCACTCGGTGGGACCCTCCTCGCCGAGGCCTGCGTTGCCATCGAACTCCTCTTCTGAGTCGTCAGGTCGTTGGGGCCTGAATGGGACCTGAAATCATATATATATTTTTTTTTTTGGTATATGTCTGAAATTATGGACATTATGACTGACTCTTATGGATTGCCTCCCCCTACCTTCCTCCGACCCAGCTTGTCCTCCTTGGCGTAATGCGACTCCGTGGTGGTAACGTAGGGGAAGGCGTCCTCTGTGATCATGGTGACCTGGGTGGGGGCGGGCCCGTAGGGGTCGTAGTCATCCTCCTCTGGATTCTGGTCCTCGTCGTAACCGTGGGAAGACTCTGGTGGAGATGACGATGTCTGTTAGTTTGAGGTTCACTCACCAAGTAGACTCTCTGGAGCCCCTTTCACACAGAGATCCTGCAAAATAGCCGCATCAGAGCCGTAACACAAGACTTGGCATTCAACCCAGAGAAACATCCTATAAATTCACCATCTACATTTGCAAAAGACATACACCCTAAAAGTCATGTGACCGACCTGGCTGCGGGGGCCTCAAGTGGTCATAGGGGTCCAGGATGGAGCCTTCATAGGTGTGATCCTCGCCTGCACATTTCAGCCACACATAAATGATTAGTTCATTCATCCGATGCATCCAAAACACGATATCCGTTCAAACGCATGGGCCCGGACCCGAGTGGTTTCCGGAATAGTCTTCCTGGCAGAGAGCGCAGTTGACGATGCACAGCAGCAGGACGAGCAGCGTCCACGGCGAGGACGCCTGGAAACAAAAAAAAAGCGTGTTAGCATGTTAAATGAACATGCTAACTCAAGCGTTGCTTTTCTTGTTCATTGAATACAAAAAAAGAGAAAAATTGCATGAATAATTTTTGACATTGAAGTGCGAGCTGACACCGATGACCCCACTGGACCCCAAGGCCAGTCAGGTGACAAAATTAAGAATTCTTTACTTGTTTTCTTTTCCATCTCTACTTTTGAAATTATTTATGATGAAATTTGCCATGTTTACATTGGGTTTAATTTTTTTTTTAAACCCGCACATGTTCTCTAAACTCAAACTAAAGCCTACCATAGTATTGATCGCCAATGACAAAATATACAGTGCAATCTAATTTTGATTTTAAGTACTTTTGTGTATTTTAATACATGAGCATGTTCCATCTTAACTCACTATTAATCTGCTCAAAAAATTATGGTTCTCAGATAATTTAATAGTAGACCATACACCAGTCTCAAAAAATATAAAACCCATCAAAAAACTCTACAAATAAATACTAAATTCATTTTGAATCAGTAGTTTATACAACAAAATAAAAAAATCATATTTAAAATTTTGTGTCACCTCAAGAAGCTTGCCTTTAAAAAGTACAACAAAAAATATCCTTTGTGATTTTCATTGCAACCTCAACCTTTGTTTTCTTCGAATCTCAGGTCCGCCGGGCAGCCACCAGGCCGGACCATCACGCTCACCTTGTCACCGAAGGCTCCCATGGTGCTGCACGACCAAAGTCCTCACAAAACACACCACGCTGCAGTCAGGAAGAAAGCACCAAAACAAAGCAGCTACGATGCCAGCTCGGCTGCTCCTCACTGCATAATTCGCCCGGGACGGTTGCCCTCCTGGATGCTCGTGTCTCTGGCTCTCTGCAGGAGCCCTCAGGTTCCCAGGAGGCTGGCAGGATCCTTGCTGGCGTCTCTCGTCCAATGCGTCTTCTTCTCAACAGGGTGAGAAATACCTGTGGCAGAGTAGAAGGAGAAGACACTCGGTAAGTGTGCAGTTTGATGTCATGCAGGTGTTTGCAGCATTGACAATTTATTTTACTTATGAGAGGTGGCTGTTTTATACATTAATATGACAATAATACGCGACTTAAATAAAAGAGAAGTGTGACCTTTGAACTTCCCCTGGCGTGACACACCAGTCCAACATTCCGTGGCTTTTTCTGGAGATTCCGTCAGCCAATCAGTAGGTGAGGAAGGCTGAGCCTGGTCTACAATAAACAGAAAAACAAGCAGTATTTCTTTTTTCTAGTCCTTATTAAACTCGCTGAACACATGAAATGTTTTTAAAAGACAAAAAAATACGTTTTAATATGTGATTCTCCCCACACAAATTAGAACCACATTAGCAAACGTAGCATCGTAGCTGCTAACTGTTAAGAAAGAGGCAACATACGACAACTGAGGACGTCAAGAAATAAACTAATAATAATACACAATAATAAAAACATTTTCTTCGGATTTTTGTAACTTAACCAGCAACGCAACCATGAAGCACAATTGAATAGTACAAGCTAGCATAGCTGATAGGCTAGCTTACAGTATATGCTAATTCTCGTAAGTTTCTTGCCAACTCTTCATTTTGTCGTTACTTCTGTCATAAAATACTTGAAAAGAAATACAATAAAATTCCATTTCATTGTTGAATTGGAAATACATTTTTCTCAGTTTATGCGCCCACCTGGGTTATAGTTCATCGCATTAGTCATTTGCCGGCACCTGACCAATAACCTCTCTTCTGATTGGACGACGCAAAATGACGCTCATTTGCACTTATTGTAATCGTATATTATTCATCAACTCCCAAAAATATTTATACAAATTTATTTGATATTTACAACAGTTTATCATTTTCAAGTATAACAAAATAGTTTCAGTTGAAGAAAAAAAAAAGGTGCCATGTTGCTGTTGCACAACTTTATTGACACAAGTTATCTGGTCAAGAACTGTCACTCCTTCCTCGCTCATTCCTTTTCTTTTTCTTCTTGCTGCTGTGGTGGTGTCTGTCCTCTGGGGAACGTGAATCTCTGTCCACATGAAGACAAGTAAGATTAATAGAAGAACAAGTGCAATTCTGACATGATGCTGATATCAGGAAAACACAAGTCCACCTCTTCCTTTTCTTCTTCTTGCTTTCTCTCTCGCGACTCCTCTCGCGGCTACGGTGGCGTCTGCTACGTGATCTGCGGGACTCCGAGGATAAAGAACGCCTTTCGTCCGTCCGACGCCTGCCGGACAAAAATAAACACAAACTGAGCAAATGAAGCTTCACCTTTAGGGTAAAACAAAGGTAAATAGAACCTTTGGGATTTTCCTTCTCTGGCCTCATCCGCCTCTTGTTTTTTCCCCTTGTCCTCCTCTTCATGCTCTTCCTTCCACTGTCTGGCGAGCTCGTCCGAGTGGACCTGGATGACTTCTCTGATAACCTGTGAGACGATACGATCGCTATAGCCTCGTAAAAACAACTTCCAACTTTACACCTGGGGGGGGGGGGGGGGGGGGGGGGGGGGGCAGAGGCTCGAACCTCCGTGTAGGACTTTTTGGTGATATGGACGTTCTTGGCTCGGTAGGACTGCCGCCGTCTCTTGTAGTCCCGCATCTCCGCCATCAGCTCCAAATGCGTCTTTGGTTCGTTCTGTTCTTCAGCTGACACAAACGCAGATGTTTTAAGTTCAGGAGGAATGACTTACGACATTTCAAAGTACTTAAATAATCGACTAAAACACTGTAACAAAGTATTTACCGTAATTTCCGGACTATAAGCCGCACCGGACTATAAGCCGCACCAGCTAAAATTCAGGGATATTTTAGTTTTTTTCTTACATAAGCCGCACCGGACTATAAGCCGCACGTGCACATGAGTTTTTTACAAAGAAAGACACAGAAAGCCGTAAAAATCCATAAATATGCCTCGCCGCCATTTAAGACTCAGGGTTCAAAGTAACTTTCTGAATAAAATGCATTAAAAGTTCACATTCATTACAACTTGTTTTTGGTGAGCAAAATGTCAGAAGAATTGAATTTAAATGCTGATTGATTGGGTTTTAATACAATGCAGATGGTCCAAACAGCGCCACTGCTTTGTGTAATCTCTAAGAGAAAGGGTTTAGAGCCCTTTGACGCAGGTCACCTAGCGTGCATTCCTACTAAAGCTCATAATAGTCACAAGCAACACAGCCAGAATAAGCAGCAGCCATAGTAGTGTTTCAAAATAGTATTTTTGTTGTTTTTTTCTTCAAGATACCGCACAACAGTGGTCCACAGCCTTTTTACGAGTGTATAAAAGTGATCAAGTCATCACAAAAATCACAAAAAAAATCTTATATAAGCCGCACCTGACTATAAGCCGCAGGGTTCAAAATTTGGGAAAAAAGTCGCGGCTTATAGTCCGGAAATTACGGTATTTACCCTTCTTCAGCTTGGACACCAGATCTACGTAAAGCTCCTCATTGCCTGAGGCGGCGACGGTCCTCTCTTGGTTGAGGACGCCGATCACGTGGTCGTACAGCGCCAGCCGGTCGGCCACGGTGAGGTCGCACACGGCTCGCTTGTGGTTTTGCGGCACGTCCACGGGCTGGTAGGAGTATTGACCTGATACACCACAAAAGATCAATCAACAATCGTTTCTTGGCACCAAAGCAAGATAAGAGCCAAGAGTCAAAATGTGCTTTCAAAAGGTTCAGTTTTCAAAAGAACCAGGTCAGTACCTTGCCAGAACACACCCTCCATCTTCATGAGTGGAGCAGCAGCTCTGGCTTGCAGGATCACCTGGTTCTGAAGGATTTTGTCTGCTCCAAAAAAAAAAACAGCAGCTCATATTACAATGCTAACATCGCTAACATATACTCCTCGAGGAAGTCGTCACTCACCCATGGAATAGCTGCGGACGCTGGTGTTGACGTAAGATGAGGAACTGTCGCACATTTCGGCCTGCAAGACGGCAAATGTTATTTTCACACACACAACCACAAGTGAAAAAATGGTGTCACCTGCTCGTCAGAAGAGTAGCCCATCTTTCGGAGGTAACATGAAGCTTTGTGTCTCTCCATGCTGCGAACGGGGACGCGATGGCCGGGATCGTAGGGGCACAGCTCCATAGGTTCCTGGATGAGAAGAATCACATCACGTGATTTCTGCCTCGTACTACTCTTAGCTGTAAATGTCTGAATTTAGCATATATTCATCCTCTGACTAATGGATATTGCCGTTTTATTGTTAACTGTCACTTGTAAATTAATTTCACATTTGAAAGAATAAAACTGACTTGATATTTTGAGATTTGTTGTTGTTTTAGCTGATCATTTTAAATTCTATTGTGGTTACCTTATCCGGGTCGTTGTCCGGTGACCAGCCCAGTGCATCGTACAGGTCTTGTATCTGTTTCTGGCAATGTTCTGTAAACTCCAACAACTCCTGCAGGTGTTCCATTCGCTCCTGCAGGGTTGTGGTTTTCAAAACGTCCGACATTTTGGTGGCTTTAGGTCTAAAGAGAGAGAAATTCAATTATAAATCAACCCGGTTTGATTCATGTTGATACAAATTCCGCCATGTTTCCCAGGGATGACGTCAGAGTTTCTTCTTTGTGTGTGTTATGATCACACGCGGTTATTCAGCACGCCACCTACAGGGAAGTTGGTAGATTACAGGTCAGGTGGTCTGTCTGAGCCAATCAGAATGCGCTATTTTGAGCTATTTTGTAATAAATAAAGTATATATTTTTAGCTTTTTTATACAACCTGCAAAACTGTTTTATGTTATGTCAGAGTTGTTACATTTCACCGACATTTTCAAATGACACGCCCTTGGTGAAATAAAAAGACGGTAGCTTGTGATTGGTGGGCTCTTGTGAGCTAGTGTAACCGGAAAATAGAGAAAATTACAACAGTCTGGTGGGAGGGGCAGAGATTAACCTTACCAGTAACTAGTACTCCATTAGTACTTTTTGGATCAACGTCCATATTTGAAATCGTTTTCCACGAGGTCGAAAATGGCTTATGCGGGATACGGAGCCGCTCCGGGAGGAATGGTAAGGGCGAGGATTCGAGGAAGTTTCGCCGAGAAAAGTGCTTCGGTTTCCGTGCTGTGCATGTCCTGTGTCAGAGGGGCGCGGAAGTAGAAATGGAGCGAGATTTAATAGATTGGGCTAAAAAACGAACTGCGATTGCACCTAATCGATATCTTACCCGAAATGAATCACCTAAATGTCTAGAAATGTGCACAAGTCAAGCTTGCCGCAACAAACGTATACGACTAATGCTTTAAAATTGTATATTAAACTCGTTCTGCAATCACTTACACTAGTTTTAGATTATGTAATCAATGGTTATTGATTATAGATTTGCTTGCAGCATTGCGTCAAATTAATCAATGACAGTTGATCTATTTTTTTTTCCCTCGACACACCCAATGTACCGTACATGTACTGTAATGGAGAAAAGGTCAAAAGGTCTGTTTTTTAATTTCATGTATTTATCTTTATGTAATTAACCTTAAATGTGTTTTTATTTCAGTTGGCTTATTATGTATTAAATACACTGTTAAGAATAATGCCCAACATTTTAAGATGTAATACAAACATACAAAACAGCTATGGTAAATATTTATTGTGCGTTTTTATTTGTTTAACCTTAAAAATGTGTTTACAAAACTTTAACAACATTCATATCAATTTTAAATCTTTCAAATAAATGTTTTGCAGCAGCAGCAGCAGCAGGATCCTCTTTATGGATACTTTGCGGCTGTCGCTGGGCACGTGAGTAAATTTAATTCAAATTAAACATGAGAGGATATGAGTCAAATGGATCATAATAAAAACAATAATAATCTTGTGGTTTGACAGGACGGCCAGATCTCCGCAGATGAGCTGCAACGATGCCTCACTCAGTCCGGCATCTCTGGCAATTATCAACGTAAGAAATAATAAAAAAAAATATATATTTGGTATAAGTGGTTTGAATCACGCCCTACAGAAATTGAATAAATTTTTGTTTTTTTTACCCAGCCTTCAACATAGACACCTGCAGACTGATGATCAACATGCTGGACGTATCCTTATTGACGTGAAACACTTAAACTTAAAAAAAAAACTGCGGCGAGATCCTTGACTGGCGCGTGTCAGCGAGACATGTCGGGCACCATGGGCTTTAACGAATTCAAAGACCTGTGGCAGGCGCTCAACGCCTGGAAGAACATTTTCATGTCTTTTGACCGCGACCGCAGTGGCATGGTGGAAGGTCAGGAGATGCAGCAGGCCATCAAGTCACTGGGTTTGTGATACAGACAACAATGGGAGTGGCTGCAATGCCTTTTGTGGCCAGTAGGGGATTTGTTCGTATATCGCTTGCTATGTCGCAGGTTACAATCTGAGCCCCAACGGTATGAACATGATAATGAAGCGCTACGGCATCAACGGGCGAATCCCGTTTGACGATTTTGTGAGCTGTTGCGTTCGACTCCGAGGCTTGACGGGTGAGAACGCGAAAATACTCGGATTGCATTTGAATCCTTTGGATAGAAAATTGGCCTTATTACCCGTGAATGATCTTTTCAGATCACTTCAGACGCCGTGACACAAGTCAAAATGGCTCCGCCAACTTCCAATATGATGATGTAAGTGCGCAAATACAGCCAATACGTTTTTTTTTCTCCTCCCGAACAATAATGGCAACCTTTCTCTCTGTCTAGTTTATCCAGGTGACCATGAGCATGTGAGAAAGGACTCGTGGAAGGGACACCTTTTATTTTTTTACACAGACTCATTTTTTTATTCATATGAATTTTTTTTTAAACAGTGGAACCTTGAAAGTCCAATAATATTCTATAATTTGGCTAACAAAAAAAAAATGTGGGCAAAAATTCTACAAGATGGCTCAATTAATTGACTCCAATTTGTTCCCACCCTTTACAAACTTTATTACATTCCCAAAATTACATCTTAACACCAGCACCATTCAATATGTGACACTGCACATTTTACAAACACAATTAAGTTCCCTCATCTTGTCGTTACTTGGGTGTGCTGTCGCGCCCTCTTGTGGCATCAAAGGGCATTTCAACACCTTCGGGATTTCCAAATACGAAGATTTGACTTAAAAGGTTCCACTGTGCAATTAATTTGTGCAACCTACCACTATTTTTAGCTTGAATATACTGCACACTATTAATGTATTCACACTTATCAGCCTTCACACTCTTTTAGTTATTAAACTGTATTAAAAAAAAAAGGTGCTACTAAACTCGGCGGTTCAAGATGATCCTCAGACAACCGCAGACGTCATGAACTGGAAGAATAAAAATATATTGATATCATTTTTTTTTTTTTTTTAGAAGTGAACTATAAAAGTGAGCAGTGGGAATATTAGATTACTTTGGCTTGTGTACGGAATGAAGTGTCCAGTGACGGTAAACAAACCTGTTTGAAAGAGAAGCCGGCCACTTGGCAGTCACACGGCAAATTGAGAATGTGACTTTGGAAACGATCTGTTGGAATATTAATAACGGAAAATAAATAGTAGTGAAGCTAATCAAACAGCATTTAAATGTTATTCATGGCTAGCCAGTTCTTATGTTTCTGCACTTGAGCATTAAAAGACAAATAAAATCAAATGGTGTCAGTTTGAGTTGAATTGCATGATTTTTTTTTTTTAATTGTATGAATTTGTTACCTTTAAGGATTTGCATCCGTGTGAGCAAAGCGATGAAGTCGTCATAATCTAACTTCCCTTGGCTGCTGTACTCCAACCACAGCGTCTTTAAGCTGTCCCTGTCCAACCCGAAATCTGCGAAGAAAAGTGGCGTCCCTCAGGGGTCAATCCTGCACCCCTTGCAATTTGCTCATAAATATTTACAATTAAGATGCATGTATTTTTAAATATACTTTTTTTTTTTTGCAACATGATAATCATACTGTCGAAAAATCATTACCCCGTGCATTTAGGGCATCGTTCATGTTGGCTTGAGTAAAAGCTGGCGGCTGCCTTCTTTCGTAGTGGTCCAAGTACTCTCGTCTGGCGGCCGCCACGTAGTGGTCTAGTTTGAAGAACTCCACCACGTCCAGGTACCCAGATTTGTCTGCCTGAGAATCTCAGCTCAGGAAAGTCAACCATATCAACACAAACACACACACCGGTGAAGGATACGTCTGCGAGTGTCAGCAGCAAGCGTGCAGTCCTGATGCTCAGCGCTATTTGGGGAAAAATAAATCCCATCATGAGTGTTAGACAACCTTCAAGTACAAAATGTGAACTGACATTTTCCGCCGATGGAATGGCCTGCAACCTGCAGCCTGGCCGCCACGTCCTCTGCATTCAACATCGTCTGTGATCCCAAGAAATTCAAAACCAGTGTCTTAATCATTTTTACGTTTATCCTGTGAGTGACGTGTTTACCTCTGACTTCTCGTCATCCTGCAAAAGACAGAAGACAATTATGAATCATATCATCAATATTATGGATATCAAATTCAACTTTGGATGATCAATATTATTATTTCGTTAGCCTAGCTACGGCGTTTCCTGCTATGTGTTAGCATTAGCGTTTTGACACTACAACATATACATACGGTGACGCAGGCATTCTGTGGGAAGACTTCACAACGCAACTCCTGAGGCCAGGAGACGCCGTAGCGGACCAAGCGTGCTTCGCAGCTGTCACGGGTCTTCTGGCAGAAGCTCCGGCACGGGCGGTAGATCTGACCGAAGGAACACCGCGGAGCGTAGGCGGCGCACAGGAAGGGGCGGATGTCGGCCGAGCAGGTGGTTTGCGCGATGGAGTGGAAGAAGGACATCTTGGACGCGGCGTCGCGCTGGGTGGTGTGACCCAGCTGGTTAGGCATCATGGTCTGGTTGTAGGACAGGCCTTGGCACATGGGGATGGTGAGGGGCTCGCAGAGACCGCCGCCCTCGCCCACGCCGAACTGAAAAGTACATCCAAAATACATCATTGAGAAGATAGCTACTTCTTCTGTAACTTCGATTACGTACATGCTGGCATGACGCCGTGGTGAAATCGTCGCACTTGAGGGACTCAGGCCAGAAGAAGCCAAACTCCTTGAGCAGCGGCTCGCAACTGGAGCGGACCAGTTCGCACATGGTCTTGCAGGGCAAGCGGGCTTTTCCCGCCAAGCACTCGGGGGTCAGGACGGAACACAGGAAGGTCTTGAGGTGTGGCGAGCAGGCCAGGCTGACCAGGTTGGAGTAAGCGTTGAGCTGTACGGCGACGTCTTTTTGCGTCTTGTGGCCGAGGATGTTGGGCATGACCGTTTGTGTGTACGGGAGATCTTTGCAAAGGGGTTGCGTGATGCTCTCGCAAGTTCCTAATGTCGTCGTCTCAGATTCAGGAGCCTGGGTGGAGACAATCGGTTTATTAGGAACCTGTTTGCGAGTATTGTTGCATGCTCTGTTTGCGGCGTGTTGCGTTAAGCTAGCAGGATTGTTTGAAACTATAACTAGCTTAATGCTAGCATAAATGTGAAACACCATGGACGAGCTAATGGAAATTAGCTACTTCAAAACATAACAATATTTACAAACAATTCTAAAAATTCTCTCAGAGATGCTTCTCCTTACCTGATCACAGGAATACGTGGAAAAATTCTCACAATTCAGCCTTGGCGGCCATTGGAAGCCAAACGTGTTCATCAGAGGCTCACATCCGGCGCGAGCCTGCTCGCACTCAGTTTTACACGGAGCTAGACGAGTTCCCGCTTTGCACTCTGGAAAGTAGACGGAGCACAGGAAGGGCTTGAGCTGTGGCGAGCACTGGATCCTTACCAGTGGGGCGAACTGGTACATCTCCAGGCCCGCTTCATCCTGGGTGGCATGGCCTAAAAGATTTGGCATGATGGTCTGGCTGTACTTGAGGTCTTTGCATAGAGGAATGGTGATGGTCTGACATGCTGTCGCCGAATCAGTGGAGAGAGAGGTTGACAACTGTGGTTGTTGTTGAGCCTGAAAGCACGCAAACATTTGGTGGAAATACGTCATGCCCTAAACTGAACAGGAAGTCGGCCATTTTGATAATTGACCACTGACCTGCACACAGTTGTATTCGGGCAAAGCGTCGCACTGAAGCCTGCTGGGCCAGGTCAGGCGTTTGGCTCTGAGGGTGGCCTCACAATCTCGCTTCACCTTCTGACACACGGCCTTACACGGTTTCACCCGGGCGTCGTCTTCCGAGCATTCCGGGAAGGCCACGCGGCACAAGAGCGTGGCTATGTCGGGCGAGCAGGACGTCTCCACCATTTGACCAAGCTGATGCACGTTGAAGCCCTGAACTCCGGCTGGGTAGCGGCTGGTTGCGTAACCCACGTTCCGGCAGAAGGAGGCGGTCAGGGGTCGGCAGCTGGGGCGTTCGTCCCTGGCGCCCAACGTCCGGTGAAGGGTCGGCAGAAGAACCAACGTCGCTAGGAACAAACGCAACATGGTCCGTGGTCTCTGAGGGCCCAGTTTGGGAATGCAAAGTCAACTCAAATGCTGTTGGTGGACTTCAACCTGTTTGCAACATCTGCTTAGCATCATGTGTTTGTATTGGGGGGGTCAGGGGGGGGTCCAAAAAAACTCAAAACAACACATTACTGGACACAAAATAGTGAAGCATTTTGAGTTTGTGTGAATAACATTTGATGATCTGCCTAGCAACAGTTTGAGCATGCAAAAATAAAACAGCCAATAATGACGTTTTATAAAAAAATGTTTTATTTTAATTGATTGCGTGAAAACATGACGATGACGGATACTTTAAAGTAGTTTTTATCTATTTTCCAAAACGGCTCACCGCCCGAGACCCAAGAAGCGTGACGCATCGTTCCCACACGACTGTTATATTCCCCCGCGGGAAAGGACAGGACCCTCTTTGTGAGTTCCATTTCACTGTAAGCCTTATTTTTGGTTCTTTTTATGACCTGCCTGGTCGTGTATGCGTTCTATTCTCCCTTTTAACTTTCCCTGTGGTGTTCGGGAACGCCCTTGATGGGTAAGACCGTTGTTTAATTCATCCATGAGCCGCACGCCGTTGACAGTGGAAAGACCAGCACCAGTCTGCCGCATTTCCTCAAACTCTATTCTAATTTCTAAAGGAGCATCCGTAAATCCTCCGGCCCTAGGAAAAGGATGTGTGGACGGGATGTGGGAACACCCCCCCCCCCTCTTCTAATGCGGCCATTGAATGACTCCTTTCTTGGGGACAAGGGGTGTACGTGGTGTTTGGGCCGCCAGGAAAATGGCTGATTTATCTTATTTCTTATTTATTTTATTTATTCAAGCGTTTAATGGACTTGTGGAATGGTAGCTGTCTCCACCCTGGCGAGCGAGCGAGGGGAGGGCGGCCAGCAGCTTCTGTTCATGGCCGATGGTGTTGTCTCGCGTACGGCCTCATGAAAATGCCAATTTTATGACCGAGGGCTCTGTTGAAACCAATTGAATCTCTTTTTGTAGTTCATCATTATAAAATACTAACACCGCTGTAATCTCCATTGTTTGTTGATGTCACCGCCTGGGATTGGGTATCGGCTATGTTCACATGAGGTAGCATCCATTCAAAGGTAACAAACTGCTGTCTAGTGTTGTTTCAGTCAATGCTAGTGGTAAAATCTTTGAACACACACCGATTGCGGTTTGTGTTCCAGAGTTGGCCCCGATTGCGGTTCGTGTTCCAGAGTTACTGCCGATTGCGGTTCGTGTTCCAGAGTTACCACCGATTGCGGTTCGTGTTCCAGAGTTGCGGTTCGTATTCCAGAGTTGCCGGCGATTGCGGTTCGTGTTCCAGAGTTGCCACCGATTGCGCTTCGTGTCCCCCGAGTAGGCGCCGATTGCGGTTCGTGTCCCCCGAGTAGCTGCTGATTGCGGTTGATGTCTCCAGTGTTGCCGCCGAGCGCGGTTTGGACTTTGCCATAGGCCAGTGAGGTTGTTTGGACTGGTGCGCTTACCCCCCAGTCCGCCACGTGGGGCTTTCGGTTTTTGGGACGTCGGGAGCCGTCCCTTGTGGGGGTGGGGGGGTACTGTCAGTGTCTGTGTGCTCACCCCTCCCTTCCTGTGTCTCTCAATCTATGTATTAATCACAGTCACCTGCCTCTCGTTACCTGTCTGTTCCGATATTCATGTCCATAATCGAGTATCTATAGTTCGCTCAATAAACCCTGGTCCAAGCTGCATTTGGTCGCCCTGCTCCATTCCATCCATGACAAAGCCAGGCACAAGTACAAGCACAAGCACAAGCCAGGCACAAGCACAAGCACAAGCACAAGCACAAGCACAAGCACAAGCACAAGCACAAGCACAAGCACAGGAGCAAGCGCAGGAGCAAGCGCAGGCGCAAGCGCAAGGGCAAGGGCAAGGGCAAGGGCAAGGGCAAGTACAGTCCCAGTCCCAGTCAAGTCAAGTCAAGTCAAGTCAAGTCAAGTCAAGTCAAGTCAAGTCAAGTCAAGTCAAGGCAGGGGCAAGGCAGGGGCAAGGCAAGGCAGGGGCAAGGCAAAGCAAGGCAAAGCAAGGCATGGCAAGGCAAGTACAAGGCAAGGCAAGTACAAGGCAAGGCAAGTACAAGGCAAGGCAAGTACAAGGCAAGGCAAGTACAAGGCAAGGCAAGTACAAGGCAAGGCAAGTACAAGGCCAAGGCCAAGGCCAAGGCCAAGGCCAAGGCCAAGGGCAAGGGCAAGGGCAAGGGCAAGGGCAAGGGCAAGGGCAAGGGCAAGGGCAAGGCAAGGGCAAGGCAAGGCAAGGCAAGGCAAGGCAAGGCAAGGCAAGGCAAGGCAAGGCAAGGCAAGGCAAGGCAAGGCAAGGCAAGGCAAGGCAAGGCAAGGCAAGGCAAGGCAAGGCAAGGCAAGGCAAGGCAAGGCAAGGCAAGGCAAGGCAAGGCAAGGCAAGGCAAGGCAAGGCAAGGCACGGCACGGCACGGCAAGGGCAAGGCACGGCAAGCACAAGTACAAGTACAAGTTCGATGCGAGGCGAGGCGAGGCAGGACAAGTACGAGGCGAGGCGAGGCGAGGCGAGGAGAGGCAAGTACAAGGCAAGTACAAGGCAAGTACAAGGCAAGGCAAGGCAAGGCAAGGCAAGGCAAGGCAAGGCAAGGCAAGGCAAGGCAAGGCAAGGCAAGGCAAGGCAAGGCAAGGCAAGGCAAGGCAAGGCAAGGCAAGGCAAGACATGTTCAAGGCAAGGCAAGGCAAGGCAAGGCAAGGCAAGGCAAGGCAAGGCAAGGCAAGGCAAGGCAAGGCAAGGCAAGGCAAGGCAAGTACAAGGCAAGTACAAGGCAAGTACAAGGCAAGGCAAGTACATGGCGAGACGAGGCAAGTACAAGGCAAGGCAAGTACAAGGCAAGGCAAGTACAAGGTAAGTACAAGGCAAGTACAAGTCAATTCAAGTCAAGTCAAGTCCAAGCACAAGTCCAAATCCAAGTCCAAGCACAAGTCCAAATCCAAGTCCAAGCACAAGCGCAACCACAAGCACAACCACAAGCCAGACACAAGCACAAGCACAAGCACAAGCACAAGCACAAGCACAACCACAAGCGAAACCACAAGCACAAGCACAAGCACAGGCACAGGCACAGGCACAGGCACAGGCACAAGCACAGGCACAGGCACAGGCACAGGCACAGGCACAAGCACAGGCACACGCACAAGCACAGGCACAAGCACAGGCACAGGCACAAGCACAGGCACAGGCACAAGCACAAGCACAGGCACAGGCACAGGCACAGGCACAGGCACAGGCACAAGCACAGGCACAGGCACAGGCACAAGCACAAGCACAAGCACAAGCACAGGCACAGGCACAGGCACAGGCACAGGCACAAGCACAGGCACAGGTACAAGCACAGGCACAGACAGGATCGAGCACGGGCAAAGCGCTGGCACCAGCACAAGCACAAGCATGCGCAGGCTCAAGCAATGGCACAAGTACAGGCGTGGCGGAACACAAGCAGGCACAAGCACAGGCACAGGCCCAGGTTCGGCACAGTATTGTACGGCTCGACGCAGGCACGGGCACAAGCACAAGCCAAGCACAAGCTGGAGCACAGGCACAGGCACGGCCCGGGAGAGCACGGCACTGGCACGGGCGGAAGCACAGGCACGGGCACGGCACGGCACGTCAAGGCTCGGCACGGCACAGGCGCGGGCAGCCACAAGCACAAGCTGGCACGACACGGCACGGTACGGCACGGCATGACACAGCAAGGCATGGCGCAGCAAGGCAAGGCAAGGCAAGGCAAAAGCCAGGCATGGCACCGCAAGGACGGCGAGGCAAGTACGAGGCGGAAAGCATGGCGAGACGACAGAGCAAGGCTAGGGCAAGGTTACTCAGGGCTAGGCAAGGCAAGGCAAGGCTGGGCAAGGCAAGTACAAGGCAAGGCAAGTACAAGGCAAGTACAAGGCAAGTACAAGGCAAGTACAAGGCAAGTACAAGGCAAGTACAAGGCAAGGCAAGTACAAGGCAAGGCAAGGCAAGTACAAGGCAAGTACAAGGCAAGGCAAGTACAAGTACAAGGCAAGTACAAGGCAAGTACAAGTACAAGTCAAGTCGAGGCAAGTACAAGGCGAGGTGAGTACAAGACAAGTACAAGGCAAGGCAAGTACAAGGCAAGGCAAGTACAAGGCAAGTACAAGGCAAGGCAAGGCAAGGCAAGGCAAGGCAAGGCAAGGCAAGGCAAGGCAAGGCAAGGCAAGGCAAGTTCAGGGCAAATTCAAGGCAAATTCAAGGCAAATTCAAGGCAAGGCAAGGCAAGGCAAGGCAAGGCAAGGCAAGGCAAGGCAAGGCAAGGCAAGGCAAGGCAAGTACAAGGCAAGTTCAGGGCAAATTCAAGGCAAATTCAAGGCAAGGCAAGGCAAGGCAAGTTAAGGCAAGGCAAGGCAAGGCAAGGCAAGGCAAGGCAAGGCAAGGCAGCGCAAGGCAGCGCAAGGCAGCGCAAGGCAAGGCAAGGCAAGGCAAGGCAAATTCAAGGCAAATTCAAGGCAAGGCAAGGCAAGGCAAGGCAAGTTAAGGCAAGGCAAGGCAAGGCAAGGCAAGGCAGCGCAAGGCAGCGCAAGGCAAGGCAAGGCAAGGCAAGGCAAGGCAAGGCAAGGCAAGGCAAGGCAAGGCAAGGCAAGGCAAGGCAAGTACAAGAAGTACAAGTACAAGAAGTACAAGTACAAGTCAAGTCGAGGCAAGTACAAGGCAAGGCGAGGCGAGGCGAGGCGAGGCGAGGCGAGTACAAGGCAAGTACAAGGCAGGTTCAAGGCAAGTTCAAGGCAAGGCAGCGCAAGGCAGCGCACGCAAGGCAGCGCACGCAAGGCAGCGCACGCAAGGCAGCGCACGCAAGGCAGCGCACGCAAGGCAGCGCACGCAAGGCAGCGCACGCAAGGCAGCGCAAGGCAAGGCAAGTACAAGGCAAGTTCAAGGCAAGTTCAAGGCAAGTTCAAGGCAAGTTCAAGGCAAGGCAAGGACAAGGCAAGGACAAGGCAAGGACAAGGCAAGGCAAGCGCAAGGCAAGCGCAAGGCAAGCGCAAGGCAAGCACAAGGCAAGCTCAAGGCAAGCTCAAGGCAAGTTCAAGGACAAGGCAAGGACAAGGCAAGGACAAGGCAAGGACAAGGCAAGGCAAGCGCAAGGCAAGCGCAAGGCAAGCGCAAGGCAAGCGCAAGGCAAGCACAAGGCAAGCTCAAGGCAAGTTCAAGGCAAGTTCAAGGACAAGGCAAGGACAAGGCAAGGACAAGGCAAGGACAAGGCAAGGACAAGGCAAGGCAAGCGCAAGGCAAGCGCAAGGCAAGCACAAGGCAAGCACAAGGCAAGCTCAAGGCAAGTTCAAGGCAAGTTCAAGGACAAGGCAAGGACAAGGCAAGGACAAGGCAAGGACAAGGCAAGGCAAGCGCAAGGCAAGCGCAAGGCAAGCGCAAGGCAAGGCAAGCGCAAGGCAAGCACAAGGCAAGCTCAAGGCAAGTTCAAGGCAAGTTCAAGGACAAGGCAAGGACAAGGCAAGGACAAGGCAAGGACAAGGCAAGGCAAGCGCAAGGCAAGCGCAAGGCAAGCGCAAGGCAAGCGCAAGGCAAGCACAAGGCAAGCTCAAGGCAAGTTCAAGGACAAGGCAAGGACAAGGCAAGGACAAGGCAAGGCAAGCGCAAGGCAAGCGCAAGGCAAGCGCAAGGCAAGCGCAAGGCAAGCGCAAGGCAAGCGCAAAGCAAGCGCAAGGCAAGCGCAAGGCAAGCGCAAGGCAAGCGCAAAGCAAGCGCAAGGCAAGCGCAAGGCAAGCGCAAGGCAAGCGCAAGGCAAGCACAAGGCAAGCTCAAGGCAAGTTCAAGGCAAGTTCAAGGACAAGGCAAGGACAAGGCAAGGACAAGGCAAGGACAAGGCAAGGCAAGCGCAAGGCAAGCGCAAGGCAAGCGCAAGGCAAGGCAAGCGCAAGGCAAGCACAAGGCAAGCTCAAGGCAAGTTCAAGGCAAGTTCAAGGACAAGGCAAGGACAAGGCAAGGACAAGGCAAGGACAAGGCAAGGACAAGGCAAGGCAAGCGCAAGGCAAGCGCAAGGCAAGCGCAAGGCAAGCGCAAGGCAAGCACAAGGCAAGCTCAAGGCAAGTTCAAGGACAAGGCAAGGACAAGGCAAGGACAAGGCAAGGCAAGCGCAAGGCAAGCGCAAGGCAAGCGCAAGGCAAGCGCAAGGCAAGCGCAAGGCAAGCGCAAAGCAAGCGCAAGGCAAGCGCAAGGCAAGCGCAAGGCAAGCGCAAAGCAAGCGCAAGGCAAGCGCAAGGCAAGCGCAAGGCAAGCGCAAGGCAAGCACAAGGCAAGCTCAAGGCAAGTTCAAGGCAAGTTCAAGGACAAGGCAAGGACAAGGCAAGGACAAGGCAAGGACAAGGCAAGGCAAGCGCAAGGCAAGCGCAAGGCAAGCGCAAGGCAAGGCAAGCGCAAGGCAAGCACAAGGCAAGCTCAAGGCAAGTTCAAGGCAAGTTCAAGGACAAGGCAAGGACAAGGCAAGGACAAGGCAAGGACAAGGCAAGGACAAGGCAAGGCAAGCGCAAGGCAAGCGCAAGGCAAGCGCAAGGCAAGCGCAAGGCAAGCACAAGGCAAGCTCAAGGCAAGTTCAAGGACAAGGCAAGGACAAGGCAAGGACAAGGCAAGGCAAGCGCAAGGCAAGCGCAAGGCAAGCGCAAGGCAAGCGCAAGGCAAGCGCAAGGCAAGCGCAAAGCAAGCGCAAGGCAAGCGCAAGGCAAGCGCAAGGCAAGCGCAAAGCAAGCGCAAGGCAAGCGCAAGGCAAGCGCAAGGCAAGCGCAAGGCAAGCACAAGGCAAGCTCAAGGCAAGTTCAAGGCAAGTTCAAGGACAAGGCAAGGACAAGGCAAGGACAAGGCAAGGACAAGGCAAGGCAAGCGCAAGGCAAGCGCAAGGCAAGCGCAAGGCAAGGCAAGCGCAAGGCAAGCACAAGGCAAGCTCAAGGCAAGTTCAAGGCAAGTTCAAGGACAAGGCAAGGACAAGGCAAGGACAAGGCAAGGACAAGGCAAGGACAAGGCAAGGCAAGCGCAAGGCAAGCGCAAGGCAAGCGCAAGGCAAGCACAAGGCAAGCTCAAGGCAAGTTCAAGGACAAGGCAAGGACAAGGCAAGGACAAGGCAAGGCAAGCGCAAGGCAAGCGCAAGGCAAGCGCAAGGCAAGCGCAAGGCAAGCGCAAGGCAAGCGCAAAGCAAGCGCAAGGCAAGCGCAAGGCAAGCGCAAGGCAAGCGCAAAGCAAGCGCAAGGCAAGCGCAAGGCAAGCGCAAGGCAAGCGCAAGGCAAGCACAAGGCAAGCTCAAGGCAAGTTCAAGGCAAGTTCAAGGACAAGGCAAGGACAAGGCAAGGACAAGGCAAGGACAAGGCAAGGCAAGCGCAAGGCAAGCGCAAGGCAAGCGCAAGGCAAGCGCAAGGCAAGCGCAAAGCAAGCGCAAGGCAAGCGCAAGGCAAGCGCAAAGCAAGCGCAAGGCAAGCGCAAGGCAAGCGCAAGGCAAGGCAACGCAAGGCAACGCAACGCAAGTGCATCAAAAGAACATTCCAGTCCAGAACGGATGTGTTATTCGTCTTAGTTATACTGCATCCATTGCAGCCTGGTCATCCTAGAAGAGGGACCCTCCCATCCGTGGTCTCTTAATGTTTCTCATTTCCCCTAGCTGGAGTTTTGAGTTTTTCCTTGTCCTCTTGGGAGTTCAAGATCAGGGGATGTTTGAGAATATTTGCCATTTTTCACATGTCATGAGTGTTGTTGTTAGTCACCCAAATGTTGAACAGAGGCTGTGATTTACCAAAGTCGAATTCTTTCTTTGGCAGCCTCAGACATGGCAAATAAAAACTCTTGTTGCAAAGCGTGGAGTAGCACACTAGTTCTCATTTGTGTCTGCATGTTTGAATTTGTTTTAGGATTGCCCCAGCGAGCCGACACATCATGGAATCCGCCACTGAGGGACTAGCACCGTTAGCAAAACGTGGAGTAACACGTCAGCAGACGATCTAAATAAGTCATAGTTGTTGTTCAACTATTTCTCTCTTTTTTTTCTTTTTTTGTTTTTTTCTTCATGACTGTAATGTAGCGTTGGCCATCGCTTGTACGCCAACGGCAGTTGCGCCTCCGTGCGTCAACTGATAAGGAATATTGAACGGGACGACGCCGTCGCGGCGCATCCCCCGATAAATAAAAATAGAATAAAGCCTTCACCGTGTTATGTTGCAGGTGCATTTGCTGTCCACCGTCCGTAGAGACGGCAGGCGGGCGGAGAATCGATTAAATCCCCGCGATCGTTAAAATCCAAGGAAAACGCTGACATTTCTGGCAACCTGTTATTTTGACTGGGGGGTGTAAAGCGCGCCAAACAAATGCATTCTATATGGACAGGGGAGCGCGGGAAGATCAGGGGCCGAAATGCATTAATGTCACATGTCATTATTATTTGCCGCCAAAAAGCCTCGTCCGCTGCCACTAGACTCACGAGGGTGGGGGCCTTGGGTGGGTGTAGTGAGGCCGAAATGCATTGACGTCACATGTCCGGGCGGCCATTATTATTTGCCGCCAAAAAGCCTCGTCCGCTGCCACTAGACTCACGAGGGTGGGGGCCTTGGGTGGGTGTAGTGAGGCCGAAATGCATTGACGTCACATGTCCGGGCGGCCATTATTATTTGCCGCCAAAAAGCCTCGTCCGCTGCCACTAGACTCACGAGGGTGGGGGCCTTGGGTGGGTGTAGTGAGGCCGAAATGCATTGACGTCACATGTCCGGGCGGCCATTATTATTCGGCGCCAAAAAGCCTCGTCCGCAAGCCATACATTGAAAAGTTGAAAACAATATTAAAAAAATAAAAATATAATCCGCTGTGGAAACCAAGTAAGAACGCCACCAGAGGGAAAAAGAGAATATCTGAGTAATAATAATAAATTTTAATTGTACTAAGTTCATCTTGTTTTTCCTTTTTTAAATCACTTCACTGGTTTCTTTTATATCAAATAAATTGTTTTAGGTTCATTAGACATGTTTCGGCGGTTTCTTCCGCCTTCATCAGAGATTTTGTTTGATATAAAAGAAACCAGTGAAGTGAATAATAAATTTTATTACAGGCTCTTGGCCCACAGGGTAAAAAAAAATTAAAAAATCACATACATTAAAATAAATAAAAAGAGTACATTTCAAATGTTATGAGAGGCACTCATGCCAGCGTCCTCTGATGGTGGATGTGTAGCCTCACAGATCAATGTTGACATCAATAAAACAAAATGACGTACTTTCCACAAAGTGATCCGAGCAGATCCAGGCTCCGGTGTCCAGAGCCACGACCCCACAACTTTCTCTCTCATCACTCTCTGATGACATCTTAATTAAATGTAAGATTGAATAAGCTAAATTTTTGTTGATATCTTCATTGTAAATGTTAAAAAAAGGTCTTTTTCACATTTTAAAGTGTAACTCCCCTCTGAAGTTCAACATAATAGCCCTGTTACGAAAACTTTTCCAGCCATCTCGAGCGGGGTTCTCAAACCTGCAGTCTGGGGGCCATTTGCTGGCCCATTCTTACCATCAACGTTTCATGTTATGTTCTTTGCTCTCTCAATCAGTGTGAGTCTGTATGTTTAATCACTTATGGCAAATTACGGCCCGCGGGCCACATCCGGCCCTTTGCGCGTCCCTGTCCGGCCCGCCTGGAATCTTCCGAGCCACCAGCACAAAATTCCTCGGAGAAAAGTTTGGGTCGAAAAGAGGAATCAGCTGACTGCGCACCCCTGCGTAGACGATACGATTAGTCGGAACGTAAATACCCGCGGACCCGTTTAGGCTGCGCTGGCGGCTCACCGTTCTCCTGCAGGTAGATCATGCGGTCCAGCAGCACCAGCGTCTCCACGACGGGTGCCAGCAGCAGCGCCAGGCTGAAGACCACCACCACCCGGCCCTGCTGTGCCAGCATAGCCTCCAAGCGGTCCTCATCCAAAGGTAGGGATGGGGGCAGCCCCACCCGGGCCAGACCCAAGCGGGCATACCTAAAGCACAAACATCATGGACGTTTTTACGTTACGTTTTTTATGACGTATGCAGAAA